>NC_072784.1:6948948-7248948 GCF_022539595.1 Amphiprion ocellaris | reverse complement strand
TAAAATCTAATATTCTTTCACCCACTCTCTCTGTTCCTGCATGCACCTGTGCAGGACAAAGCAGGTGTGTCAGCATCCACCTGTTGAAGTGGGTCAGTCAACCTTGCAGTCGGATCCGGTGCACCGTTAACTGCGCAGTAGTTATTAAGCCATTACAAATGTAATCAACTCTGTCTTATTTTGTTTTCTGGGAGGGAGGGGGGTAACTCAAGCTGGAATAGGGCTGATAATAACAGGATATTGATTGATTCCCATTTATTTTTCCGACCCTAAAGGGAGGGTAGAGGAGCGGGTCCAGCATAAAATGACTCAACGGGGATTCACAGTCTGACTCTGTTATGGTTTGAACCCACATTTATTATTTTAAAGCATTAGATCACTCCTCTGTGACAAAGATAGCCCAGTGTGATCCAAAATGAAACAAATTGATGACATATAACTGAGCTCTTACAGTCATTCATTCACATTCACTGGTAAACATCCTGATCCACAATCAGAACATCAAGTCACCTTTAAATAGGTAATAAAAATGAATAATCCCTCTACTATCTTTTCCTTTAATCCTGTGTTTTTAATCAAATCCAGCAGCTGTGTTACAATGAAATCAGTCCCCCCGCCTCACCCTTCTTGAATGCCTGTGAATCCTGTGTTTGTGCTCATACCACTAAAATTCCTATTCTTTTATTTTTGTCTTGTCTTTCTTGAAGTTACTGATTGTGTGTGTGTGTGTGTGTGTGTGTGTGTGTGTGTGTGTGTGTGTGTGTGTGTGTGTGTGTGTGTGTGTGTGTGTGTGTGTGTGTGTGTGTGTGTGTGTGTGTGTGTGTGTGTGTGTGTGTGTGTGTGTGTGTGTGTGTGTGTGAAGAGTTGCCAAGAACTTTCACTGCAGCTGGGGAGGGATGTTGTGTGAGTGCGCTATGTGCGTATATGAATGTGTTTACATGAGATGGGAGCCTATGAGCATCTGCATAAGTGTGCGTGTGTGTGTGCGTGCACTTGTGTGTGTGTGTGTGTGTATGTGTGTTGCTACCTTAATGAATGGCCCATTGTGCGTTCTGCTTCATATCTCCACTGGCGAGCCAGAGGAAAGAATCTAGTTACTTCAATTGTGTGAGAGGGAACATCTAAAGGAAATTGATACATGGGGGTTGAGGTGGGGTGTGGGTGGAAAGGCTGTGGCGGTGTCAGAGTGGGTAGGGGGGTTCTGGGGTAAGGGTCCCAGGTGAGACGGAGAGAAGGAGGGTTTAGTTACCCGTGGCTGATCTCTGCTGGTATTCTGTAATCATCCTTCCACATACTTTGCAGACTTGGCTGGATGCATGCCTTCTATTTTCACTCTCAGAGGGCAGTTGGGATTCAGACCAGTGTGTTCATCAGACGTGTGTGTTTGTGGTCTCTGACATTTATTTTATTCCTTTACTGTCACCTCTTTTCAGCCAATGAATCATATATTAGATGGGCGGGACTCATCACTCTGGAAACCCAGAAAATGGAGGAGAAGCTTCAAACATGTAGTGAAAGACTACTATTTTAACCCAAAATGTAATATTTTTCCAACACTAATCATGTAGTTTTAGTGCTCAAACCTAATAAAACAACAAGTGAAAGTAAAATCAATTCTTAAAAGGTGTTTTGGACATGTTTCCCAGCATTAGACGCTTTTTGGGTGTGCGACTAGACACTGTCAAGATAGAAGATTGACAGAAAACAGGAAACTATTGCAGGTTGCTCCCGACTACAACCATGCAAGCATTACCTGCACCTGATTGGACAAACGCTTCTTTTGTGGATTGTCTCCTCCTGGATTTCAAGCTGGATCCACAAACAGCTAGTTTGAAAGCTTTTCTGGAGTTTACAGAGACATTGAATGGACATGATGGCTCATATGGACACTGACAATAAGAGTAGATCCACTAGATGCATGCCCTAGTCTCCTGGGTGAAAGTCCTGTTGACAGAAGCCTCCATCTCCCCCTCCTACATCCTTATATTTACTGTGTGGGTTCTTCAAGCTGGAAGCATTTTCTACTATATAATTTACCTTTCAGGGAGAAAATGTGTTTCTTTGAAGACGTAATGCAGTTTAGCTGTAGAGACGATGTTGGTATACAGGTAGAAACGTTAGCTAAGAATTGCAGTGGACACATATTAGTGCACGTTTAGCAGAGCAAGGCCACAGTCGATCATTTTGCAGTCTTTCGTGTTGTCTGTGGTGTTTACTTCACAATGAGACTTTTGTAACAAAGGCCTGGAGTTAGAATTTAACACAGTCCCTCCTCCTGGGTAACATCAGGACTCTGGTCAAACTGCAAGTATGAGGAGAAAACACTGTTGCTTCAAAGTTCAAAAAATAGAAATATGAAGAGGTAGTTTAAAGACGTGCTGCCCTACCAAGACACTTCTAAATCACTGCTTTCAGATGGCCATTACAAGAACTAAGACGAATATTGTTGTTGGTTTAAATGATACAAAATAAACAACAATGGACAACAAAATTAGCTTATGGCATAAAGAATTTACATAGATGGATCTTAGTACTTGTTAGCGGGCATAAGCTTAACCAAGTGGTTGTTTTTTTCAAGAAAAGAATGAAAGCTTTAGAACATTTTCTCTGTTGGACTATTACAATAACAATAGTGTGCATTGCTAGTGATTCATTTGTGACACTTTGGTGCATTAGTTTCCAGTGTTTAACACTTTAGTGTCTTAATATCCAGTTTTTGACACTTTAGGCACTAATTTATCCAATTTTTCCACTGTTTTGTGTCGTCGTAGCCATGTTTTTTAATGCTGTGATGTGTCAATATTCAGTTTTTGACAGTTTTGTGACTTCATATCCAGTTGCTGACAATTTAGGCACTAATCTATCCAATTGTTCACCATTTTGTGTGATTGTAGCCATGTTTTTTAATGTTGTGATGTGTTAATATCCATGTTTTTGACAGTTTAGTGACTTAATATCCATTTGTTTGACACTTTAAGCACTGATTTATCCAATTTTTCACTGTTTTGTGTCATTGTAGTCATGTTTTTTTAATGTTGTGATGTTTTAATATCCAGGTTTTTGACCATTTGGTGATTTAATATGCAGTTTTTGACACTTTAGGCACTACTTTATCCAATTTTTCACTGTTTTGTTTCATTGTAGCCATGTTTTTTTCCAGGTTTTTGACAGTTTGGTGACTTTATATCTAGTTTTTGACACTTTATATCAGAAAATCAAAATACAGTTGCAGAATTTTAGAGTAATGGGATTGCTGTCAAAGCCATGATGACGGACAAAGTAAATGCCTGTTTGATGAAAAGAATTTCAATAATAATTTAGAAGAACGTCTTTACAATGATTTATTATGCCAGAAAAGCTGTAGTTTTACTGTTTTACATACGTTTAGCTACAGATGTACCGAGCAGCAGATAAGCTTTACACCCTTTTGTGGCAACCAAGAGCAGCTCGTACAACTGGGAGTTGCTCGGTCCGGCTGCAGCTGTGACTGCAACAAGAAGCAAAAGGGGAAAAAGGAGGGATGATGCAGGAGGAATAACAGAAAGAGAAACCTCAATGGTGCCTTGTGTCACTTGCAACTGTCCTTGGCCTCTTTCTCAAAGCAAAATCAGTGACATTATTTGTTTTTGTCCTTGAAGATAGATAAAATATGTGTGTTTTTTCATTTTTTTTCTTGGCACACACATCCCTATACATATACACAGATTTCATGGCATAATTTGGAAACTCCCAAACAGCCCATGTAGGATGTAGGACGAGGGGACATGCTTGAAAAATGATAATTGGGCGGAATGAGAGGCGAGGGATGTGGAGATTGAGTCATTTGCAGGAAAATGTAGAAAATGATGTTCAAGAATTCAGATGGGAACAAGGCTTTCCTTTGTTTGAATGCTTCTGCTGCATGTCTGGCTGGTTGCTGTTTGGGACATCATCACACAGCGATGATGTGCTTCTCTGTTCAGTTTTAATGAACAGACTGTTTCCCCCCTGGTCACAAAACTAAATTCTTATCAAACAATTAATCCAGCTTGACATCCTGGTGGCTGAGCACAACAAATTGTGACATACTTCTTGGAAAGTACATTTACTCAGTTACCCTGCTTTTATCGTATAATCCTGTGAGTTTGACTGAGAAAATTCTGGATTTTGGTTGATTTTTTGTGAATGTTCTTAAGAAACATTTTTAACATTTCTTTTTTTCCACCAAAAAATGTTCAAAGATTTCCCAAAAATGTTGAAAATGTGGACATCAGAAGTTTCACTGTGAATTTTTTTTTCTCCACATGTTCAAACTTTAAAACGGGTCAATTTTGACCCGCAGGACGACACGAGAGTTAATATTTAGCCTACCCTCTCAAACTACAGCCTCCATAAGTCCATTTTCTTTCACTTGTATGGGCAGGAGTGGCAACACGTAGCAACAAAGTTTTCCTGTTCCTCCTTAGGGATCCCGAGCTGTTCCCAGGCCAGCTGAGATATGTAAACACCTCAGCAAGTTCTTGGTCTACCCTGGGGTCTCCTCCCAGTTCAATGTGCAAAGAAAACCTTTGTAGCAAGGCGCACAAGAGATTCCCAAATCACCTCAGCTGGTTCTTTTTGATGCAAAGACGCAGGAATTCTCATTGAAGCTGCCTCCGAATGTCCAAGCTCCTCAACTTATCTCTAATGGTAGGGAACAGTCTATTTCCCAATATCGCACATGTGATAGGCGTGTCAGTAGCAGGACACTAGCAGTTCATGACAGGTGCTTTACCTTCAAGTCCTGTAGAGGCGTCAGACCAACATGGCGGCTCGGTCGCAAAGCTTTCTCTTGTATTCTGAAAACAGTTCAGTGAAAAACTTTTCTGAAAGCATTTGAGGCAAGAAATAAGCTGTGGAGTTGCTGAATCTGTCCTCATTTTAGTTTAACAATGGCTAGTGAGGGTTGGAGCACAGATCAGCTGGTAAATTAAAAGCTTTGCCTTCTTGTCCTCCACTGCCTTTAGTCCGGAAGAAATGCCTGCATCACTACTGACGTTGCACCAAGCTATCTGTCCATCTCACTCTCCATTTTCGTGTCACTCTTGAACAAAATCTGGAGATACTTAAATTTCTTTGTTTGGGGCAGCAACTCAACTCCAACCCAGATGGAGCAATCCACTGGTTTCAGAGACCCATTCCAGAAAAACAGTGGACTAGCTCCATACCCTCATGGAGTTGCTGAAGACGTCATTAGAGTTTGACCATCCATTTCATCCACTATTTTGAGGATTTGGCGAAAGCCAACAACTTCGTCCACTAGAGAATCCTATAGGGTGTACAAGGCCATTACTATGAGCTATCCAGTCTTTGAAAAACTAAAACGAGAACTGCTTTCAAATTTTTGGCACAAAGTCAGACACATTTTTCAGTGGGTGTTGGACTACGAAAAGGTTGCTCCTTGTCTCCCATCCTGTTTGTCATAGTCATGGGTGGGATCCTGAGGTGCAACCGGGGTGAGGAGGGCATCCGGTTTGGGAACCTCAGACTTCATCAAGCCACGACCTTCAGCTCGCACTGGGACGGTTTTACAACCTCAAAATCCCCATAAAGTTGAATTATTGCCTCTCCCAAGCAGCTTGAACATAAATTGGACATTCTTTCATGAAAGTAGATTTCATTGCAGCGCTGTTATATTAGACTGCATTGGATTTAGCTGGCATTTGCCGTCTTTTCAGCGGAAACTTCCCAGCTTTGGTCATTGTTGTCAACTCAAGGTTTGATAATGCTTCATTCGTGGTTGTATCTTTCTGTACCAATATGGATAGTCTTGAATAAGAACAAACAGGGTAATCATTGCTTTAAGGCAGTTTTTCCTGATTAGTCATACATACAAGTGGGCTAGAAATTTCTTAATAAGATTGTTTTGTTGGGTACATCTGGTTAGCATCACAGCTGGAGAGGAAGTAGGTCACTTTCAAGCTATTTTTTTCCATCATTTTGTCACTGTTCTATTGAAAAGTTGGTCAGAGTATCGCGCATCTTTACATTTTCCATTTTCCGAGGCTGCCTAATTATTTCATTCAAAGCAGAACAACATGATTTCAGAAGGTTTTGGTATCTTACTAGTATCAGTCACTGAGGGCTTATTGGAAGCACCTTTCACCGTCACTGTGTTGTCCAGTTCTGAGAGCGGACATGATCTGGATTTCCCCCTTTTTTAGGCTTATTGGACCATAACTTGTTTTGATGCAAGAGGGAAAACCAGAGTTAGGGAGAGGAGGAAGAGGGGTGATGCTTCTCAAGAGGAGATATGAAAAAGAAGGAGGATAAAAAAAGTCATTTTCCAATCATGAGTTTTTCTCGGAACATTGAATTAAGCAGCGTGAACGGGAGGGGGCCTCGAGGGTCTGGGGGTGGCTGGCTGCAAAGCTGCCTGAATGAAAGGGTCCGTTGTTTGACGCTGGGAGAGGGAGATGAAAGGGGAGAGGGAGATGGCGAGTTTGTCGGGCATCAGTCCCCTCTCCTATCGCCTTCTCACCCTGCGGCCCTCCCTCACTCAGCCCATGTGAGCGAGAGTTCAAACGCAGGGCCTACAGCTGCTCGCATAGACCGACACACACACATGGAAGTTCACATGGGTGTCCACATGCACACAAACACACACACTTAGCTGAAACATATAAAAGATGCACCAACTAGATGGAGAAATGGGAATCGGATATGTGTGCTGCACACTCAGCTGTTTACATGCATACACAGATCCACAAACGGTCCACCTATAGGTGCTCAACAGAAAAACAACCAAAGATCTGATGTTCTGTAGATAACAAATCAAGCTTAAAAACTCGAAAAATGACCAAGTTTCAGGTCATTGTAGGAAAATTTAACTCTGTTATGAATATTTTTGAGTCATTTTGGGCAAGTTTTAAAACATTATAGACAGTTTTTGACTACTTTTGGACAAGTTTTTAGCATTTTAGGCCATTTTTGGCAATTTTGAGTCAATTTAAACAACTTTAAAAGCATTTTAAACAGATTTAAACTAATTTTAGGCAAGTTTCAGGTCATTTGGGGCAAATTTAACTCTTAGGAATATTTTTGAGTCATTTTGGACAAGTTTCAAAGCATTTTAGACAGTTTTTTAACAACTTTTGGACAAGTTTAAAGTCATTTTAGACAGTTTTTGACTACTTTTGGACAGCATTTTAGGCAAATTTAACTGATCTTGGACACGATTCAAGGCATTTTTGGCCATTTTGAGTCAATTTAAACAATTGAAAAGCATTTTTTAAAAGATTTAAACTGATTCTAGGCAAGTTTCAGGTCATTTTGGGCAAATTTAACTCTGTCAGGAATATTTTTGTGTTTTTGTAAAAAGGAAAAAGGCAGCTAAAACAAAGATTGTAGTCGGACCGTGGAGGCTGTCGCAGTAGAAAACTTAAATGAAAA
Organism: Amphiprion ocellaris; assembly: GCF_022539595.1. NCBI lineage: Eukaryota > Metazoa > Chordata > Actinopteri > Pomacentridae > Amphiprion > Amphiprion ocellaris. The sequence continues at coordinate 7,241,538 of NC_072784.1, read as the reverse complement.
ATGAAAAAATAAGTGCAATTGGTTTCTCTGTCACCACAAACCTGATTTAAAAAAAAACAACAACCCAGGAGTGGAGGAAGACTCCCCCAGCCTCGGATCTGCACCGATCTGAGGGTTGGTACACTCCAAACATATAAAATAAAACCGATAAGCAGAGTGCATATTTATGACCAGCAAAGTACCATATGCTGGTCCAAATGAGCTCTAATTGTGAGTTTGTCATTTCTGATGTTATGGAGTTGGACCATATCACATTATGCAGCTGTTTCTGTTTTGTGTCCACCTTTGTTTTCTTCCTACAACAGTCAAAAGTTAGTGCGTGAGTACAGATGAAGCTGCTGTTTCTGGGTCACATTGCTGTTTTGGAAGTGCTGCTTCTAAACTGCTGCAAATCGTGACGCATGCCCAGTTTAAATTAGCGTGAGCGATGAACATTTAGTTTCTGACCTGTGTGTTTTTTCCCCTGTGAACATGTCCATGTGGTGTTTTTCAAATTCCAGATGATGCATCACGAGCAAAATAAGCAGCCATTTCTGAGTATTTCCTACCCAATGACCGTCTCACAAACACTTTCAGGATTTCATACATAAACTTCAGGAACTAATCATGTCAGTCTGCAGGGTGGGGCTTTCTGTGTCATTATTCCTCCTCCAGTATTTTCCCTCCAACATTACAGCTTGCTTTTGAGAGTGATTTTACAGTGTTTGAGCAGAGTTTCAGGTGAGCTGGTGTGCTTGAGCTGCAGCAAATAGGGAGAAAAGGATGGTGATAAAGGCAGTGGGCTTAACTCTTTTAAGGACACTCATTGAAATACTTTGAAATTCAACCCTAGAGTGTTATTGGAGGATATAAGACTTATTTACTTTTGTGACATTTTTCAAAATTTAAATTTTCATGTTGAAATTCAACGTCATTGATGTTACCATATATGGTTCCTTGCCTGTTAATGGTTTAAAAAAAAAACAAAATAAAAAACATTCCAAGAAATGTATATATCATCACTTAGCACAACTGCTCAACCGTAAAATGTGTGAGTTTCGTAAACTAGTTAGTGGTTAGTTTTGACGTTTCAACCGAAAACGTGGAAGAGGACCGAACCACAAGTCCATCTTTTTCCAACTTTGGAGAAAAGAGAAAGTTTGATACGTTCCAGGCCTCTGGTGATTGGTCGAATGCCACGATGTAATGTGATGTAACGTAGTGTGATCTTCGCTGATTGGCTGGGTGAAAACCACATGCTTCTCGACCTCACTGAGAGGCAGATATTTAACCCTTATGTTGTCCTGAGGGTCAAAATTGACTCGTTTTAAAGTTTGAAAATGTGGAAAAAAATATATTTTCACAGTGAAACGTCTGATGTCCACATTTTGAACATTTCTGGGAAATCTTTGAACATTTTTTGGTGGAAAAAAAGAAATGTTAAAAATGTTTCTTAAGAACATTCACGAAAAAATCAACAAAAATCCAGCAAATTTCACTGGATTTTGGTGATTTTTTTTTTGTGAATGTTCTTAAGATAATGCCCTACACAGACTGTGAGAAAGGCCTGATGATTAAATGTTGAAGTGAAGGCATAACAGATCCAAGCATGGCAGAATCAGAAACAGCAAATACATTTTTAAAAAGACACAACAAGACAGTAGGAGCACACAGATTCAGGACTAAAGACAAAAATGAATAAAATGTAAACACTAGTGAAGAGCTTTAAAAGGGGTCCGGCAGTGACACAGTGCATTAGTGCCTCGAGGAAAGATGGAAAAGAGAGAGGAACTGGAATCCCAGGAGAGAGATGGATATATGGAAATGACCACAACGTGATGGATACTCGCTGGCACAGACAGACACACACACACATCCCGTAATTAGCATGCTAACAGGCAGTTAAATGTCCCACACAAAGGCTCACTGTTGGGCCTCAGATGCTCACTTTGGACACAATGCACAATAGGAGTCAGTGGGAGCCCCCAAATCACCCTAATAACCGACGTAGCCCAGCACGACTTCTCCTCTTTTACCACGCCACCGATCACACTCATTCACTCACTCACTGACTCGCTAATGAAAAGCTGATAGCCTCGAGGCCTGAGGTTACCGAGCAGCTTGCCCCTTCATCCTCGTTCCCCTCTTTTCATCTTTTCTTCCACCGACAGAAATGCCCCTTGAGGTTCAGAGGTCCAACAAGTGGGCTGTTTTTTGCCGTCAGGATTCATGGGCATGGGAATGGCTTCAGACAGACACACAGGGATGGAGGATATGTAATTAGGGAAAGATCCAGTTGGGGAATTTGGCCACTCAATGCCTTGCAAAATAGGATGTTTATTGAAATACAGGCTTGGACCTATGCACATCATAGTCTTTGAAAGGTGCTTTTGAAAGCATTTAGAAACATTCAGTGAGGAAAATACTGGAAAATCCTGCAGTAAAAGTTACTATTCCAGCAGTTCCAACAACTGCCTACACTGTAAAATAAACCCAAAAAAGGAAGACAGACGAATAAAAAAGAGAGTCTAAGACAAGGGTGCCAAACATGCAGCCCGCGGGCCAAAACCGGCCCTCCAGAGGGTCCAATCCGGCCCACGGGACTTTGCAGTGTTAAAATTACAGAGAAGACATTAACTGCAAATTGTAAATTTGTAAAAGTGTAAATTTAAAATAATTCCTACACCATGACAAGTTGTTTTGATCATAAAGTAAAATACTGTATTATTCATTGTTCTTTTGTCGTTTTGTGTCTCATGTTTGAAATATTTTGTCTTGTTTTTGTTGTTTTGTTTCTCGTTTTTGTCGTTTTGTTTTTCCTTTTTGTCTCGCTTGTGTTTTTTGTCTTGATTTTATCATTTGGTGTTTCACTTTATTTGTAGCTTTGTGTATTTTTATTATACTTTTATTATATTTTATTATAATTTTGTCGTTTTGTGTTTTTTTTGCCTGGCTTGTGGTATTTGTCAATTTTTTTGTCATTTTGTTTCTCGCTTTTGTCGTTTTTTTGTCTCGTTTGTGTCCATTTTTTTGTCCCTTTGTAACTTGTTTTGTCAAATTTTGTCTCTTTTTTGTTTTATTTCGTGTTGTTTGTCTCATTTTAGCAATATTTTGTCTTGTTTTTGTTGTTTTTTTGTCTTTTTTTGTCTTTTTTGTCAGATTTTTGTCGTTTTGATCAAAAAGTAAAATACCAGATTGTTCAGTTCCAGATACCTGTGACTGAATGTTTTGTGTCTTTGCAGACACTCTGTGATCTGTAAATTGTAATGTGCAAATAATAAACTGAGGCATAATGTTGTTGAAATTGAATCCATTTATCTTAAGAAATTTCAGGTTGTTCAACATGTTTTGTAAAAAGATAATTCCTTGAATATGTCTTTTTTTGCACTAAAACAAACCAAAAATCTGGAGTCGTGGTTATTTATAGGTTTTCATGATAATTTTTTACTGGTCTGGCCCACTGAAGATCAAATTAGGCTGAATGTGGCCCCTGAACTAAAATTAATTTGACACCTCTGGTCTAAGAGATAGTCGGGCATTGAATGCAATAAAACAACTTTTAGTAATGTCAAAGGGCTCTCCTAGAACTGGAGTTAATTTGTTAAGTGTTATATCCGGAGCCAAGAGTGGGAAGAAAGCAAGCAAAAGCTGATTAACTGGCTTTGATATCACTCTCTCTTTATGTATAATTTGCTTAGATGATGGTTTGTTATTCAAGATTCAAGATTGTAGAATGAATTTACACATCTTGTCCCTTCATGCTACTCACGAAAAAGACAAATAACTTCCAGAATTAATTATCAGTAATCAAACAACTTTCATGGTGATGTGGAAGATGAATTCAGTAATCTCACATTCAGCCTCATATGTCGTATAATGCAGTTCTTTCAGCTGACACTCTAGCGGTTTTGGGAGCAAGTAAAGATAAAACAGAAAGATATCTTTCAATCTGATATGCGCTTATAAAGTCAAGAAGTAGGACATAAGGCATCAGTGTTTTATTCGGTTTCTGTTTAAGGATTATATAATTTTACAAAGACACAGAAAAACTCTTTAAAAACTCTTGTCTTTACTATCTGCCGACCAGCTCCATGGAATCTTCTAGCAATGGTGATGCAATTTTCCCAAGAAAACTGTTGTTTTGACACATGGAAATCTGTTATCTGGACAAAAGCCTGCTCTGGGGCAGGTTATGTGTGCCCCAGAGCAGGTTGAACCTGAAAGCACCTCAATAACCCCAAATCCTGTTTCGTAGTGCAGGTCTATGGACAGGTAAACTGATGACTTAATTTCCCTGCAGTATTTAAATGTATTGTGGTGATTAGCTGGGTTGTGTAGGTGGATTTACCATGCAAGCAGAAAGTGGCTAAGCTGAATGTTGCTAATAGAACTTTCTGGCAACTGCAGCCAAAGACTCATGGCTGTAGATGTTGGGAATTCAACTTCCTGTTTGTGTTCTTGTGTACAGTTGACCTTAAGCTGCAATAGAGCGTGAAGCCCATGCGTATTCCTGGACTTTTGTTGTGACTCAGTCCACCTGATAAGGGCCAGTGATGATCAGACAGCTTTGTCACACATAGTCAAAAATCAATTCTGGATCAAAACTTGAGTCTTCAAAAAGTTTCAAGAAAGCGTCTCCAAGCAGTCTTCAGAGTCTTATGTGAATAATGTTTATTCAATACAGAGGCCCTAAGAACAAACATGAGCAAAATCTCGAGAGTTTAACTAACTACACAAAGTGTTACATCATCTTTGATACCTATACAAATTCCTTTTACACACTCCTCTTCCGTTCTGGAAAGCCACAACCCATCATCTTAAGACCCAATCAAAATGTATATGATGTAATCTTACCAAAAGTTAGACCACCTCTTCTTTTTTATTTCTGCTAGGTTGGCATTATTTCTGCTTGGCTCAGCATAACCTAGGTTTCAACTCCCGAGAGCAGACGTGGAGAGGGCATGAACTTCCTGTCTCATGCCTTATATGGGCTCCATAGGCTTCACTTGGGTTGCTGCTTTCCACAGGATTATTCACTGTACTCATAACTTCAGTTGACATGTTACGTCTTCCGATCTTAGCTTTGTTAGCTCCTAAATTTGATTTATACATCCTATTCATCTTACTTTATCATTTGTTCAATCTTAAAATGCCACAACACTTTAGGACAGGATACAGAGGGCGACGGGCTACAGGTAGAGGACTGTTTTCTGAAATTCTGGTGTTTTCTTACCTTCTCCAGAGTCCTGCCTGCACCACGTTTAAAATGAACTTCTAAGTTTTTGGGTCAGACCGAGTCACAGCAACATACTGTGGCTTATTTGTATGATATTAGATTTTCTACGGGTTTAAATTACTTGAAACATTAATTTTGTGCAGTCCAGTAAGACTCAGAATGTGCTGACTTCTGGACACATCTGGTTTAAGCTGTAAAAAGCTGCCATAACTTAATCAGAGATCTATGAAGTCCCTGCCTTTCTATTTACCCACCAAACTATGTTGTGCTATACAATGGCAAGCAAATCAGGCCTCAAAGTTCAAATTGGAAACTGAGGAAGAGGAACAAGAATGATGCAGAAAGGCTCACCTTGCAAGTTCAGAGAAATGGTTCTTCAGGTTTGTGACATATGAAACCCTGGAAGTCTGATTCTGTGTTTTTGACAATGTCATCAGCACACTGCAGTTTCAAGGTGGAAATGATCAGCCATGATGTTGGCTGTTTATTTCGCTCATGATGTGTCTTCTAGCAGATGAAAACACCACATGGTAGCCATTCATTAGTTGCTGCAGTAATTGATATTATTTTCACCTTGTGTGTCATCATGGTAAACGTCTTCCTGTAGACACCTACTGAAACTACCACAAAGACAGTTTTGAGTACATTGGCAGGTGTTTCTAGAGACTGGTGACAAATTAAAAGAAGTACATGAATGGAGAATCACAACATTAACATCCAATCATCCTTTGTATTATGTAAAAAAAATACTGAGCAAGCCCAATTGATTCTGACTTGATATCAAGGCGGCAAGAAGAAAGGATCTGAGTGACCTTGAAAATTGTCCATTACTGTGGAACAAATGGCAGGAGCTTCAGTCACAAAGACTGCTGGCATCTGCATTTAGATCTAAGAGAGACATCAGTAAATAGGGTCAGAAGCTGTGGTTGGCATTTGATGGATTTGATACTTGTGCATTAGTGCGATATGCAAAGTGAAAGAGAAAAACAACTTTTCCTCAAATGACTGAGAATATCAGTACAGAATGTGATCAGAGCCGCAGCAAGAGCAGATAATAGCGATATTAAGGCAACGATAGAGTCTATAAATCCTCATTACAAAGATCAATGAATATCTTGTGAAAGAAGGATGTTTATCCCTCCAGTAGAGTTCCAGAGATTTAGGAAATCAATGCCTAGGAGCACCAAAGCTGTCCTTACAGCACATGGCAAGGCCTTACTAAGGTACTTTGTGTTGTTTTTTCCTTAAATTTGTACCCATGCATATGCCTCTGGACAGATTTTTGTCAACATAATAAAGTCACAGTCATGCAAGATGCAGACACTAAACCTTTATTGTGTGGTTGAGTGTAATAAAGTGTGAGTTTGATGCTAGAAGTGAAGTACTAAGCAGTCGTCATGGGTTGAAATGCCAACATGCTGACAGGCATGGCAGCTGGTGCGACCCCAAGATCACAAGATGGTCTCCGGTTCTGTTTTGTATTTCCCCTGCTTCTGGTTAAATTAAATTTTTCTTGTCAAACTTGTTTTATGCACCAGTAAAAATGATAGAAATGCTCCTATTAATCCGAGGATATCTCATGTCCTCTCTTCAAACTCAGAACACAACTTCCACCAACATGTACGTTAAGGTTCAAAAAATACATTTTTTGTATTAACCCTCGTGTTGTTCATCGGGTCAAAATTGACCCGTTTTAAAGTTTGAAAATGTGGGAAAAAATATATTTTCACAGTGAAACTTCTGATGTCCACATTTTCAACATTTTTGGGAAATCTTTGAACATTTTTTTGGTGGAAAAAAAGAAATGTTAAAAATGTTTCTTAAGAACATTCACATAAAAATTAACCAAAATCTAGTGAATTTTGCTGGATTTTGGTTGATTTTTTTTGTGAATGTTCTTAAAGAAAATAGTAGAAGTTTTACTGATATATATGTAATCACTTTAGATATTTTTAGGATTTTTTGGAAGATTTTTACCATTTTTTGGGAAAATGTTTACAAGAATTTCCTTGCCAAATGTGGGGGATTTTAAAAAAAAAAAACTGTTAAGGGGATCTTTGAAGGAATTATTGGAATTTTCTTTGTGAAGGTTTTGCAAATTTTCAGAAATTTGGGGATTTTTTTTTTTTTTCAGAATTTTTGGATTTTTTTCAGACAAGGAAACAATATTTTTTGGTGCCCGTAATTGAGAACAACAGGAGGGTTAAAAGAAGCACTTTTCCTTTACAAGAAAAACTGAAATATCAACACCCTTATAAAATAATAGCTGAAGTAATTTTTTCAGGCTTTTCAGGAAACACAAAAAATTGAACCACACCACACTGAATTATTATTATTACTGAACTATTATTTTAGGAAGGTGACGATATGCTGAAATTTGAGTCCCTTTTCGAACTGCTCATGATGATGTTTCTGCGGCATCTCCTGTGAAATGACACACCCAGTTTGTTTATTTGTTATCTTTCTTCCTGCTGGGGCCTCTTGCCGGGTCCTCATTGTAAATGAGAAATTATTCTCAAGTGATCTTATCTGGTAAAATAAAGTTAGCCTTCCCCCCTCCCCAAATTTTTTTTCAGGTTTTTTTCAAGTTTTTTCCATGTGGGATATTTAAATTTTATTGTTTTTTTTCCCTCCAAACTGTCAGGAATTAAGGTTCAGCCTTAGTTTCAAAGCAAACTGAGGCTGAAAATTAATTCCTTCATTGAAACATGCAGTTCACCACTAGAGGGAACACATGGTTCAGTGTTTTCTGACACTTTCATTGAAATGACTCCAGAGGCATCTAGTGGCTCTGGATAGGAACGACAAACTGTACAGATGAGCTTTAACAAAGCTTCTGTTTGCGTCTGTGGACTCAGAACAGCATTGCACACATCATTTATTTCATGTTTGTTTTTTTTTTTTTAAAGTTTTGACAAGGCGAAACAACCAAACATATATAAGTGTTTATTTGCAACATCAAAAGGTGTACAAGGAAGAATAAAGTGCTTTTGTCTCTTCATCTTACTTCGGTTAGGACAATAGTTAGCTCAGTGTGTGTTATAGCCAAGCAGGGGTGGGAAAATCAGTAGATTATACAAAGCAAGAAGAATCAACATACTTAATCTGTTGCTAAATTAGCTCCCTTCTGTGTTTATGGTGAAGTATACAATCCACATACAGCCTTTTATACACTGCCAGTCAAAACGTATATTTTCACATTTTGATTTAATCTTCAGTAAATTAAAAGTAAAGACATTAGGAATAATCTAAAATTACATAATAACAATAAAAAGAGATAAGATGTAGACATTTTATTGATTTAAATAGTCACCTGGAGCAGAAAACATATTAAACAAATGTAGAAATACTGCATATTTGTTTCTCTTTAATAGTAACATTAGATCTTTCAATCTAATAAAGCACCACCAAATGGTCAGAGCACCAAGCAGGTGAAACTAATCATATGGCTCTGAAATGAAACCACTGAACCACATCATAGAGACAGAATGCACAATAAGGCTCTGGAATCTTATTTTTAGTCTTAATTTTACTTTGTGGAAGGGATCGAAAATAAATCTGACATACTTAAGTTAGCAGCTTCACTTATTTCACATTTCTGTTTTGGATTTCTGTGCAGTTTCTTCCTACAGTCCAAACACATGCATGGGAGAGCAGTAGAGCTGTAGGTGGGAATGTGAGGAGCTATGATAGTCTTTGTATTTGTGTTAACCCTGTGATGTATTTGTGTTAGCCTGCCCAATGTCAGCTGGGATAGGCTCCAGATCTCTTCAGGACTGCTTTTGTTCTTTATTGGTTGCAGCTTTCTGGCAGGAAACCAGTCTGTGTGATATTTTAATCAGAATCTCATCAGAGTTAGCATGTTGTCAGCCCAATGAAATCTGATCCTGCCATAACTGTACAGTCACAATAAGGCAAATGAGTGTCTGAGCATTAAAGGTCCCATATTGTGGGTCTTCTCATATGTGCCCAAAGTGTGTTTTTCATCTCAAAATACCGCCAAAGGTGGTTCATTCCACCATGATTGTGTACCTTCTGGTTTTACGGCTGTTCAAACAGGATATTTTGCTCTGAAAACCAATGAGTTGCTGCTGTTCCCGCCCCCTTCAGGAAGAACATGCTGTGATTGACAGCACATAGCTGGACAACTGTTGGTTAGTAGTGAGTGCAGTGAGGAATGTCAGAAGAAAATGTCTTCACATCTTAACAGCATTTACTGTACACATGCAAGTTTGTAATAACAACTAAATACAATAAAAATGATTTTCACTATATGGGACCTTTAAACAATTGAATGTTACAGAGAATTTCTATAGGAATTTACATATAAATAGCTCAGTGTTTGGGACACTTAAGATACTGTGAGGAGGTAAAATGAACTGAAATTAAGTGGGTCAATATATAATTGTGGGACTTTTTCTAATATAGTTGACATTTTTGCTGTTTTCAGGTCTAAAATCAACATGGCCGCCTATAACCAAACACCACATGGCATTTTTACACAAAGATTCTTCTAAAATATTATATATACAATTGAGTAAAATTGAAACTGAAAGTTATTTATAAAGATATTGTAGTAAACCTGTTGACATGCCATAAATCCACACTTGACTCACACACTACTTTATATTAAATAACTCAGAAAGCCTTGGAGTCTGGCCAGTCTTTTCTTCAGGAGGAAATGACATCATGTGGAGCAGGTCATGTGATCTGGAATTAACACACTTCCTTGAGAGGTGTTTTTGCAATGAGTAATTTAGCTGAAAGTGATTTCTTGGACACAGATGCAATTTGTTATTTTCCGTATAAAATTTGATATATTGCCAAAAAAGAAAAATCTGTCATGATTATCTCAACTTAATAAAAAGAACACAATCAAAACAATTTTTGAATAAGCTCATTTTATTATTGTTTAGCTAATTAGAAAGTGGTTGTTTTTAAACTCAGATGGTTATTTAGTTGACATTTTAGTGATATCCAGTCATTTTTATTAATAAGTGATTGTTTCCATAATAAATAATTATGGAATTTGTAAAGACATGATCATAGTGAACATAAAAAAACATTAGTTTTTTTAACTTTTAATAAAAATGTATTCAAGATATATCTCATGGACTTCAAAAGTCCTTCAATTATATATTGACCCAGGTATCAAAAAACTGTGATCAGTCAGATAAATTACAGAGATCAACACCAAGGTCATTTACAGGTATTTATAATATATTAACAGATGTGTTGCTTGAGAGTGAACCCTAATATAATATTAATTTTTGGCTGGCAGTGTAAGTTTGACAAGAAAACTGTTTGCATATGTTTAATGTATTACTGGGTATTTGCAATGAAAATTATACAGCTAAAATTTAGAAATTGAGTACTGTTGAATTGTTCAAATGCACATGATTTGTAGTCAGTCTCTCTGCCTCACACAGCCACAATAATACAGACAAAATAACACACCTGTTAGAGCCATATAATCAGCAAAAAATAATGAAATCAAAATGAGAAAATAGAAGGAAAAAAAGTCTTTTAAATTGAGTTGCAGCAGGTATACTGGTTCTATCTAAAAGTTACAGGGAAATGCATTCATTTATCATAACAGCATTAAACATTTGTTGTTTTCAGTCTGACTAAAGCACCAGACAGGTAAGATTTGCCATATTTGATTATACATCAGAAAAATATTCCAGATTCAGTCAGCATTTCCTGTGCATTTCTGTTATGTTTGATACCATTTGCTTCTTTCAGCACGCTGCCCCTGCAAAAAGAGGGCAAATCCATTCACGACGTACAGTTTCACATGAACCGCTCCTCCGTCCAGGCCCAATGACTTATTGCACGTTTCCACAGACTGCTTTAACAACCTCCATCCCTTTGTTTCCTGTTGTGCTTCACAGTGGCTTCACACCTTCCTACTATCACAGTACACTTAGGCAGCATGTTTGTTCCACTTTCCAAATAATAAATCAGAGGTGCTGTGTGTTCTTCTCTTTCCAACTCCAGACATTTGGCGAACAGCAACAGCAAAAAAAAAAAAAATTAAAGCCACTTCTCAGTAATGTTTCTGTTATCACAGGCCACAACCTCCACAAGAAACAAACCAAGAAAGAGAAGTTTTAAAGTGATCCATCAAGTAAACATAACGTCTACTTTACCTACAGTAAATAAAGTTAGATTCTTTTTAGGACCTAAAAAGACTAATCAAACTGAATTATTTTCAACACATTCGCTTAAAATTCACAAAATCTGGTTTAACATATGATTTAAACTGCAGTGATGGCTCTCTAATTTGCAATGAATCTAAACATTTGATAAAAGTTATCGTCTTAAGGAATCGTAATTACATTCAGCCTTTCTGTTACACATCATGATTGCACTTGGAATGGTTTAGTTGGTACTGCACAGCAAAATCAACAACAGATTTTTACTAAAGTATATTAAATACCTTGAGAAACAGGAGGTTTTTTTTTTTTGTATTTTTCAGAAAAAGATTCAACCAAACGGACAGTGTCACAAATTTGAAAATAGCAAGGAACTATAGTGGGAATGATGACTATTGAAGTCCATGAAGAACATAGATATTATCAAGCATAAATAGTCCAACGTTTTCTTGTTTAGAACTAACCATTTAAGTCTTGAGTTCAATCTTCTTTTAAAAAAAAAAAAAAGAATAGTATCACATCAGAATTGCTGTTCCTTTCAGAAAATATATTGTTCACATTCACAGAAAAAATATATATTTCTCAGATATAGATCATTTAGAACTACTAAAAATATACATACAATCTAGAACATGACTCAAGTTTCTGGAGCTTTGCTGTTCTTCTTTCCTTTGGTTATGAAATCATAACAAATGAGAGCCCAAAGCCTGTCACTGCCTGCAGAATCACTGTGGTTTGTTGTTCCGCTCTTTGTGGAAAGCTATTTCGGAGAATTTTCCTCATGACTAATCACAGCAAGAAGAAAAACTAACAAATATGAGTATAAAACAACACTGGAAAGGCAAAAAAAGGGGCTTCAGCTCTAGTACATGCAGACCAAAGCTGAAGACATCACCAAGAAATCCCTTTTCAGGTCCAACTTTCTGGGTGAAAGAGGAAGGACGAGGTAGACCCAACCCCTCTTCCACTCTTCAGATCTCTTGCTCACTCTTATAGGTCACTGGATCCAGAGGAATGGCAGTCTGTAGGATGTCAAACTCCATCTGGTTGTTGTCCATGTCCAGAACACACATGACATTATGGCTGCCTGAGGTCATGGTTGCCGTGTCATGAAACATGTTTTGGAAGTCAACAGAAACTGAGGTCCTTCTTTCCTCTGCTCTCTCCTTCCCTACAATCTGAGAGGAGTCAAATATGTCATCTTCTTCCTCCCCACAGCTCAGTGCCACCTCGTTCTCGTAGCAGAAGGCGCTCAGCGACCTGGGGAGCAAGTCTTTTGTGGATCTACATGCAGATGCCGGAGAAGCAGCAGAAGAGGGCCGGCTCGCGGCTTCATCGAGCTCTTTGGCGCTGAGATGTGGCGTTGATGGTACCTCATAGGTCATGTGGAAACGAGCATAGTCTACCTTGTAGCGGTCCCGGTCCTCGTAGATCACAGGCTCAAACCTGTGACCCCAGAAGACCTCTCTGGCAAGATAGGAGCTACGGAACTGGGTGGTCATGGCTGTAGCCTCCACCATCCCCTCCAAGATCACAACGATTTCAAAGTCATCTGCCTCCAGATCAGCTCGACTTAAAGTATACAGGGGGCTGTCTTTATCTATCTCGTGGACTATAACCAGTGGAGATACTAGAAACAGCCTGTCTGTGCCCTCATCATAGCCCACATTAAGGTCCATCTGCTCTAAGGGGATGAACTCACCCTCAGCGGTGGTATATGAACGTATGAGCTGTGCACGGACATGAGCCTCCACGATGTGGCTCCTCCGCAGGTTGCCCACCCTCCACATGAGGCACAGCTTGCCGTCACGCAGAGCAATGACGGCGTTTTTGGAGAACATGAGGGTTTGGTTTCTTTTCTTTGGCCGAGCCATCTTGGCCATGATGGTGCCAATCATGAAAGAGTCAATGATGCATCCTATAATGGACTGTATCACCACTGTTATCACGGCAACAGGGCACTCCTCGGTAACACAGCGCCAGCCGTAACCAATAGTGGTCTGGGTCTCCATAGAGAAAAGGAGCGCTCCAACAAACCCCTGGACGTGAAGGATGCAGGGCATCCTTTGTGTCGGCCCCAGCTGTCCAGAGGTGGGTCCATGCAGCCCTCCCACTGCCAAGCCATCACCCTTGAGCGTAGGGTGCTCTGCAAAGTCTCCATGTGCCAGGGAGACACTGTAGAAGATGATACCAAAAAGCAGCCAGGAGACCATGAAGCTGCAGCAGAATATAAGCAGCAGGTATCTCCAGCGGATGTCCACGCAGGTAGTGAAGATGTCAGCTAGGTACCGCTGCCTTCTTTCCTCCAAGTTGGTGAACACAACATTGCATTGTCCATTTTTCTTCACAAACCGGCTCCGTACTTGGGTGGAGCCCCTTGTCAGAATCTTCCCGTTGTAGTTGTTCATCCCTCCTTGTCCCCTTGTGCCGGGCAGGACAGCGGAGGCTCCCGACCTCCTCCTACTGTCTTCTGAGTCACAGGATGAGCGTACTCTGATGTTGGGTGAACTGTGGCCGTTACGGAGTCCTAAGCTAGAGATCTTCTGACGTTCCTCCTCTGGTAAGATGTCTGACACAATGCTGTACCTGCCAGAGGGATTAGGATTAAAAATTTGGTTAAAAAAAAAGAAAAAAGTTAACTTTAAAGCCACATGTCATATTGACATTACTGAAGACTGAATATTTATGAAAATAGATTAGATGTGTAACAGATCGGTGTGAGGACAGATAAAAATGATTCCCACTGTTGTGTGTACAGAATGGAAAAGAGGAACAAACAACAGAAGACAGCTTACAGAGCTATTAATCTTATTGATCCTTCTGTACTTTCCAGTGTAGAGAAAGACTATACACCCTCTCATAGACAGAGATATAGGACGATAATACATGACTCATTAGGGATACAAATTACACAGGCAATACCGAGTCCCAATCAGGCTGCGACACACTTTAAAGAGATGTGACTCCAGAGAATAAAGTTACATTTTACTGATCGTCACAATTTACTTAAATTGTCCAAAATCCCAGTCAAATGAGTGTAACAACCAAACTAACCCGTGTCTCTCCTTTACATAGAGGATTACCAGCTAGGAAGGTGAGTTCAGTTTAGCCATGTGAGAAGGATTGCTGTCATCACAGATTATTGGATTATATCTGAATCAGTGTCAGTCAGACAACCCATTTTGACACGGACGCACATATATGTTGCTTCATCATATGGGGATCCGGAGTCTCATTTATTAACCCACTGGCACTTGAGAGATCTGCTTTAACCCAGTGGCAAATTAATCTGTTAAATAACTCCATTTCCAAACAGAGGATGCAGTAAGACAGTTGGAATAGCTACACAGAATGAATCCATACAATCAACCACACCTGGAACAAGCACTCAGTTAAACAGAGACTAGATCAGAAGTTAGGTGATTTAACTATGGCGTTTCTGACAGCTACAGAACAGAATATTTTCAGCATATTTACGCATCAAGACGCACTTTCCTTCATTGCAGGCTATCTATTAGAGCTGCCTGAGGGCAAGAGCTCTCTGTGTGCAGCTGGTCAGGACAGTGTAGGACGGCCTTGGCCTTTCTAATGATCTGCTGTAAATATCTCTGAGCTGGTCCTGACTCACCTCTCCGAGCCAAACTAAGAGGCCCATTTTCATCAGAGCAAAGGACATAAGAAAAGCAGGTTATTCCGTGTAAAAGCAAACCCCATCTGTGCAAAGTCTCCACCTGACCCCTTCAGAATCACCTCATTTTTCATGTATAGTAACTGTATTTAATGACACCATGCAAGGTTTTATCTTCAACTTATTAATTTTTTTAGAATTACAATAAACGTGTATAGTTTGCTTAACCCTACTGTTGTCTTCATTTACAGGCAACAAAAAATATTGTTTCCTTGTCTGAAAAAAAATCTAGAAATTCAGCAAAAAAGTTCCCCAAATTTCTGAAAATTTGCAAAACCTTCAGGAAAAAAATTCCAATAATTCCTTCAAAATTTACCTTAAAAAAAAATCCCCCAAATTTGGCACAAAAATTCTTGTAAATATTTTCAAAAAATGAGTAAAAATCTTCCAAAAATTTGTAAAAATATCTAAAGTGATTACAAATATATCAGTAAAACTTCTAATATTTTCTTTGTCAGTGTTCTTAAGAAACATTTTTAACATTTCTTATTTCCACCGAAAAATGTTCAAAAATTTCCCAAAAATGTTGAACATGTGGAAATCAGAAGTTTAACTGTGATTTTTTTTTCTTCACATTTTCAAACTTTAAAAAAAAAATAAAAGTCTTTGGTTTCTTACATTTTTTTTATTAATAGGCACATATCTGCATCCCAGGTGAAATCCACACCAATGCAAATAAAAATTATTGTTTAAAACAATACATTTTCATGAGAATTCTGAAGAATTAATAGTGTTGCTGTTGCATGCTGACAATCACGTGTATTCTCAGGAATACTGCATGGTGCATGCTGTGGAAATTTAATTAACTCAGGCTCCAAATCGCGAGTAAGTTCAGACTTTTTAAAAAACCCACCATGACCACTTAATAAGTCAAAGAGCTAATTTTATATGTCACATTAAAATGTCATTCCGTATTGCTATAAATCCCTCACCTGTTGGATCTACTTGTTCCCATGGCACCAGTGGTCACTGGTAAAGGGCCACGGTGGGAGGCCAGACTCTGCTCTGCTAGCAAACATCAGATCTCCACAGTGAGGATGGTGCTTAGGCCACTGAGAAGACCACTGCTGGAGAAACAAAGAGAAACAAAAGCAGGCAGTGATGGCTGATTATGAAGTAAGAACTTCTGATTGTGAGCATCTGAAATGGGGAAAAGGTGCTGGGAGTTGCTGGTTGGGTGCAGATACATACTATGAAAACATACAATACATGACATGTCTTGTTTTTTTCATCACATTTAATTTTTCCATATTCTTAAATGTTACACTTTGGGCCTAGTTTGGCTCTTGCATAATGTTTTAGTGAGAGAAAATGTGGATTGAGACACAATCCTGACCTGATTCTGGTAAACATCATGAGAAGCCGTGACTCTTGAGAATGTATGTAGCCATGAAGGCGTTGTCTTTTCACACAGGAGATGTTACATGTTGTTGTGTAGCTCCACAGTTGTAGAACTCTGCAGTTTCATCTCCATGACATAATTCTAGGTAGAGTGTGCAGATACCTTGATGAGCCTCTTTAACCAGGTGTTGCAGATGTATTTACAGTCTGTCAAGCTTGAGCCAGACATTAAGGAAAGTAGTGTAGTACAATCCATTTTATTATAACATGATTTATTTATATGCTGTGGTTGACAGCTCTGTTTCTGTTTCTGGTGATTTTTTTCACACCTCACAAAACTGAAAAGTGAGAAAAATCCCCTTTGTTTTCTGTTTTTGTCTTTGAAGTTACTGAAGATGTATAAATCCGTTAATATTACAGCCTGTTGTCGTCAGTGGACTATTTTTGTACATGTGTAATTTCTACAGCTCCATATACATGATCTGATATGTAAATTACTGATGCTGATTTATATCACTAATGTTAACATATTTGTTGTAACAACATCTCAGCTACCTAACAAGCATACCCAGATTTGCATTCTCACGTAGTCATAGATCAGGGTTTTTTTCGTATTTGTACTCATACCCAATAAATGACACATCTAGCTCCTTTATATTTCTAAAAACCTTTTCAAATACCGTCTGATTTCTTTCTGACAACTGGCTCTCTGTGACCAAGTAAAAGCATTAAGTCTTAAATTACAAAACTCTCTTTCCAGAAATACAAAGAAAATCATGCCCCTTATTTGTATTTATGCTTAAGCTCATTATATTATAATACTGGTAACACAAAGCAGATGACAAATACAAGTGGATGCCTGCAGGAGGTTGCTACTTTTTGCTTTGGTCCTATCTATATATACAATATTTACATTCCATCTTTTCAAACTAGTGAATCCACTCAGTTTTGAAATAATTTCACCTCTTCAAAATAAGAGTATATACACTACCGTTCAAAAGTTTGGGGTCACCCAGACAATTTCATGTTTTCCATGAAAACTCACACTTTTATCCATGTACTAACATAACTGCACAAGGGTTTTCTAATCATCAATGAGCCTTTCAATGCCATTAGCTAACACAATGTAGCATTAGAACACAGGAGTGATGGTTGCTGGAAATGTTCCTCTGTACCTCTATGGAGATATTCCATTAAAAATCTGCCGTTTCCAGCTAGAATAGTCATTTACCACATTAACAATGTCTAGAATGGATTTCTGATTCATTTAATGTCATCTCCATTTAAGAAATTGCTTTTCTTTCAAACATAAGGACATTTCTAAGTGCCCTAAACTTTTGAACGGTAGTTCAGTGATACACACTGTATCTGTATGTGTGTGTGCTGTAAGTGTAGATTATATTTTTGTGTCTGGTGTGTGTGTCTGTCTTCAGGTGTCCTTGGCTTCCAACCAACAACACCCACCAGCCAGCAGAGCATCATCTGTGAAGTTTACCTCTCAGTGCAAAAGGCTGATAACCTGTAATGAACGGGAGACCAGCGGAGGCAGAGTGCAGGTGAAAAGTGTTGCAGCACGCACAATACAAACCAGTTAATGACGACAAGGTAAAACTGGGGACTTTAACTGAAGCCAGTTTCCATAGGAACACGTCTCTGGTGGCATTTGGGGCACAGAGGTTCAGCGGAGTGGGGGGGATAGGATACGCTATTAAGTGCTCTGATGACATGAGTCAGAGTGGGAGGGAGAGATGGGATGGGACAGAGGGTGGAAGGGCAGCAACGCAACATCTACATTCCATTTTAAAGATGTTTAAATGGGCTGTTAGAGGTGACGCTTAACGGAGACTTTTCTGATCTGTGACTGAGCGAGAATGCAAATGAGAGGGAGAGGAATGCCATAAAAACGTCAGGTTCATAGCGCGTTTTCAACAACTTTCATGTTTTGCATTGAACTGGCACTCCATTGGGAGCAAGATTTGACTAATTACAGATATATTTAAACAAAAAAATTAAACAGGATTACTAGTTTGTGTGGACAGAGTTAGTATTTTTTAATTACATTACTCAAAGGGGTTTGGAATGTAGAGAGAAGTAGAAAATTCATTCATAAAACACTGTGTCTCTGTGACTTAGACTAAATGCTTAACCAGTTGATTGACAAGATATTGTCTGAATTATTCATATTATCATCATTTATAGTTGCAACCCTACTGTTTATGTATATGAACTGTAGATATGTTGTGTACTAATGATATTCCAGGATGTTTTTTTTTTTAAGACATTGATTTTAATCATGATTATTTGTAATCAACATGAGAAAAAAAACAATATTTTGTGCTGATTATACATCAAAACTGCAGCACAAAAACTTGGTAGAAATGCTTTTGGTAATTTATCTTTTACATCGACTATTTATTCTCTCTAATTGCCTCTTCTTTATGTATGGTTTTTGTCTGTTCTGTTGTATTTGTTTTTCTCATAAAGGGACCTTGGGTATCAAGAAAGATGCTTACAAATAACATATATTATTATTATTATTATTATTATTATTATTATTATTATTATTATTATTATTATTATTATTATTATTATTATTATTATTATTATATGTGTCATTAAAAGAGAACTTTTCTCCATTTATCCTCCAGTGTTAATAGCCTGTTACATGTGATGCATGACCAGTTCAATGGGGTAGTTAGAGAATTATTGCTCAAAACCAGAGTGACTACACATAGAAAATGGTAGCCGAGTAAGAGCCAAAGTAGTTGATTTTTAAATTAATATTATTTTTTTAATAGAAATTGGTTTTAAAAAGGGTCCTTTCTCTGTAATATTGTACATACAGATTTACAGTATTAAAGGACTTTAACTGTTTGTCTGCATCACTAACTGTTCTCATATCATAAGTCTGTAACAGACTAATAGCATTTTCTTTTTTAATCTCCTGCAAAGGCAGAGAGTTTAGTGACCTTCTGGAGATTTTGTGTCTGTTAATTCCAAAAGAAAGAAAGGCATCGACATGTGGCTCAGCTGATAAGAGTCGAATTGAGATACAGAAGCATCCGCCAAAGCTTTTCTTAGACTCCTGGATGAGATACACCATCTGCCACAAAAAGAAGTAATACTTTTGATGTGAATCCCTGAGCTTTATGCCCATGTACGGTCTGGTAGATTTTACATCTAGTGGAGTAATTATTTAGAGTGATCTTAGTCATATCCTGGTCATTGAAAAGTAGAAATGAGCACAACTCTCTGTAAAAGGGACACGTGTTTCTGCCTAGGATGAAAAAGTATTTTAAAAAATAGGTGAAAGAAAACTTGCTAATAGGCAATTCGGACAACTCTTGAGTTTGTTGGGGTTTTATTTATATATTTGTAGGGTCAAAATCACTCAAGTTTGTCTCCATTATTATTAAAATCTTAGCCTAGACAGGTAAAGTTGTATTTTCGGTTATTTTTGTAGGGTTTTAAGTGCCTGGTATTTAAATTGGTAAAAGTAATTTCACATCATAAGTAACACAGTAGGATGCTAACCTCAATATTTGAACTTAATAGCTAAATTCTTAATGCTAGTTTTATTCAGCTCAACTGCTCTTGTTTTATGCCATATAAAGAACAGTGACAAGAGGATTTAAAAAAACCTACTCACACGAAGATCACAGAATTATACTATTGTCTCTATAGCTGTAATACCATAAAATCATATTTGATGTGTGTTTACATTCTGATAGCATCATTGATGTGTCATCATGTTTATATTCTTCTAATTCTAGCTACTAAAATGATTTTACTTGACTTGTTCCGCTGAGGTTCACTTCTCCTCCTTCTGTTTTCATCTTCTAGTATGAAAGCTGAGAGCTTATCAACACATATCCTGGTTTCACCTCTGTTTGTCACGACCAGCCCACAGAGCAGCAGTCAGCCATGCACAGAATTATTCCTCCGCTATCAGCACATCCCAGACAACCTCCAGCTTGGCTTCGTTTCAGAATTTCTTTCCATATTGTCGTATTTTAATCTTTTGCAGAACATCAGTTGGTTATACATGCATTTAAATCACTGTAAGTGACCAGAGACTGTTAACATTTACATTTATTTGCATCCCACTTAACCCTCCTGTTGTCCTCATTTACGGGCACCAAAAAGTATTGTTTCATTTTCTGAAAAAATCCAAAAAGTCAGCAAAAAAATTCCCCACATTTCTGAAAATTTGAAAAAACCTTCAGGAAGAAACCTCCAATATTTCCTTAAAAGTTAAAAAAAATCCCCCAAAATTGGCAAGAAAATTCTTGAAAATACTTTCAAGAAATGAGTAAAAATCTTCCAAAAAAATTCCTAAAAACATCTAAAATGATTCCATATTTATCAGTAAAACTTCTAATATTTTCTTTAAGAACATTCACATAAAAATCAACCAAAATCCAGCGGAATTTCCACCAAAAAAATGTTCAAAGATTTCCCAAAAATGTTGAAATTGTGGACATCAGAAGTTTCACTGTGAGTTTTTTTTTTCCCCACATTTTCAAACTTTAAAACGGGTCAATTTTGGCCCGCAGGACGACACGAGGGTTAATAAGGAAATTTTTCATTTACTTTGCTTCTTTTTCCAATCTGTAGATCTGAATGTTCTGGATGCGACCCTGAATCTTTGTTTGCTGGACAAACAAACAAAGAGAGACAATGAACAGCTCATTAGCAGCAGCTCACTAATAGTCTACTGACTGTCCGTAGATGATGGTCCAATGTTTGACCTACTTCACGGTTCCGTACTGTGTAGCTATTATCAAAGCATAATGAATCATTTTGTTGGAGGTAAAATGTCTCAGTGTGTTTATTTGTTCCCATTTTTGATTGATAATGCTTTTAAGGTGGCCATAAAACAGCAATCGAGGCTGTCTGGTGTGAGACAAGACGAGGTCAGATTGATGTAATCGAGGCAAACAGTTGATTTGTGCCTCATGCACACAACAAAAAGACTTTATATTAAAGTTTCTCAGTGATGATGTACATTTTGTGTACTACTATGATGTTTTGAATCTGATATGTTTTCTTTGAATAAAGTTGTATTTGTATTATTATAAAGAATGGAATCACAGGACTTTTTGAAGCCATAAGCTAAGAATTTATTTACAGCATTCCTTGTCTCCTGTTCCTCCTCTTGACTCTTTCAGATACAATGAGGCCTTTCTTTTCACTTTCTCAAGGCTGCAGAAGCAGAGATTTCCCTCTGATTTAACTGAAAATGTGCAAAAACATGGGAGTAGCATACAAGTTATTCTCAAACTAAAATAGAAAAAGAAATGTGCAGTCACAACACATTCATTTCAATATGATCAACAGGTACTAAACATGACTGCTTTAACCTGAATTTAATACCTGATTTGCCTTTCTGAGTTTCCAGGTGGTGCCTTTAAGCTCCGCCGGTGCTTTAGAGTTTCACAGTTTGTGACGAAGTGATATGACCGTTCACTTGATCATACACGACACAGCAGTTTCCATGATGCACGAGTGTGTCTGACGCAGTGCTTATTTTGGCATCGTCTCTACAAAAGAGCAAACTGTTTGCAAGCAAAGCTAAAAATGCTCTCAATGTCTGTCATCTGGAGAGCAAAGCTGCCAAAATAAAATGCTTAAATGAACAGACTATTACTGTACACATCTCATGATAACTAAAGCACTTTTTGTAGATTGAATAAAAACCATACTCACCCTGCAAATTAGCTGTTACTTTCTGTCTCTTTCTGGTTGTTATTTGAATTCCTCGTGTGCCGCCACTTCACTTTTCAGAATTCCACTTTCACTGTCCAGGGCAAAGGTCCCGCAACCCTTGGATTCATGTGATGTGTGATC
Organism: Amphiprion ocellaris; assembly: GCF_022539595.1. Classification (NCBI taxonomy): domain Eukaryota; kingdom Metazoa; phylum Chordata; class Actinopteri; family Pomacentridae; genus Amphiprion; species Amphiprion ocellaris. The sequence goes on along the minus strand of NC_072784.1, from coordinate 7,219,286 downwards.
CCTTCTTTCATTCTTCCTTTCTTTTAGTTTCTCCTCCTAGGTTCTCCTTCATCGCTCACACATTGTTTTATCCTTGTTGTTTCTCTCTTTTAATCCTTTATTGTCCTCCGCTGCCTCCTTCCCGACTGTAATCCTGTCTGTGCGCACTCTCCTGAGCAAAAATGCTGTGTCAATCTCCCCTTTGCAGAGCATGGGTTTGGGAGGGAGGGATGGAGGGATAGAGAGGAGAGGAGAGGAGAGGAGAGGAGAGGAGAGGAGAGGAGAGGAGAGGAGAGGAGAGGAGAGGAGAGGAGAGGAGAGGAGAGGAGAGGAGAGGAGAGGAGAGGAGAGGAGAGGAGAGGAAAGGAAAGGAAAGGAAAGGAGAGGAGAGGAGAGGAAATAAGACCAAAGAGGCGCTGCCACTTTGTGCTCTCTAAGCATGTGTAGGTGTGAAGTAATGCATGATGTGTCCATGTAAGTGAGCAGGAACTCGTTTGAGTCATGAATTCTGAAGCAATTCTTTTCAAGGAACAACAGAAATGGTAACAGGTGGGTGATGAGGAGGATATGAGGACTTGGAAACAGTGAGCTGCCATTAGAGTTTAAAACTGCATCATCTTGATGATTATTAACGGGGCTCTTACTACAGTAATTTGGCTTGTTTGTGTTTACGTCCTTACAGCTGTGTTATGGATGGTTTCCAAACCATTACCACTGGCTGTGCAGTGAGCTGACAATCTGTGCATATTAGTCAGTCAATATAGTCAAAGCTATAAAGCTCCACTGCTTTATTAACTCGTGTTAAATACTATTTCAGTGTTAGGTTTGAGAATGACACTCATTTGCTGTGGCATCGTTTCAATAAGCTTCTGCAATGCCACAGTATTTAATTCTGTCCAGAGATGCAATCATTTTCTAAGATCATATATTGATGATGGGAGAGTCAGACCGCTGCTCAAAGTCTTCTCCAGAACATCCCAAAGATTCTCAATGGGGCTGAGGTCTGGACTCTGTGGAGGACAATCCATGTCATGCTCCCTGATCCACTCATTCTCAATGTGAGCCCCATGAATCCTGGCATCGTCATCTTGGAACATGTCCATGAACATCAGGGAAGAAAAACTCCACTGATGGAAAGACCTGGTCATTCAGTATCTTCAGGTAGTCAGCTGACCTCATTCTTTGGGAACATAACGTTGCTGAACCTGACCAACCCCAGATCATAACCTCAAACCCCCACAGGCTGGTAGGTACTAGACATGATGAGTTCATCATTTCATCCACCTCTCTTCTTACCCTGATGCCCCCATCACTTTGGAACAGGGTAAATGTGGACTCATCACACCACATTTGTTCCTCAACGATGATGGTTCACCACTATCCTTCAGGTTTTAATAATGCGTTGGACTTTCCTCTCTTTTAATATAGTTTCTGAAACAGCAGCCCATAAACACTTCAATATTTCCACATGTATTTTTTACACTCATTCTGCAGGCAGTTGAAGATTGACGGTCACATTAGGTTCAATACAAAGATCAACAGAAACAGCTGGTAGTTCAGCTTCCTTCATCCAGAATCCGAGATAATGATATAAAATATGAACAGAGCAAAACTGTTTCTATGGAAACTGCTACCCTCCCCTCCTCACTTCACCCACAGCTCCCCTTTAGCCCCTCACTGCTCCCTTTTTCCCATCTAAATTATAGAGCAGGGAGTTACCTCTTTTCAAAATCTCTTTCTCTGAATAGGGATGTGGGTGTTGCATCTGCCCAAATGACAAATTCAAAGAGGAGGAACAAGGGGGCGGATGGAGACACGGCGCTGGAAGTATCAGCAACAGTGAGTTAACCAGAAAACAGAAACTTAGAGGACAGACGGAGGGCTTCTGAGGGTAGCGGGAGGAAATTACACGTTTGAAAGAAACGTGTTTGAGTGCAGCTGTCAAGGCTGACATGGAAAGAACTTTTCAAGGATCAGTCAAAACATGGCTATGTGAGTAGTAGGTGTAATAATAAGAAGCAATGCCTTAGTTAGTGCAGCACACATAAAGAGAAAAGGTCAGTTTAACTTCATGTTGGCACCTCTACACCCCCCAGCCACTTTATTAGGTACACCTGTTCAATTGCTTGTTAACACAAATAGCTAATCAGACAATCACATGGCTGCAACTCAATGCATTTAGGCATGTAGACGTGGTCAAGACAACTTGTTGAAGTTCAAACTGAGCATCAGAATGTGGAAGAAAGGAGATTTAAATGACTTTGAACGTGACATGGTTGTTGGTGCCAGATGGGCTGGTCTGAGTATTTCTGCTGATCTACTGGGGTTTTCACGACCATCTCTAGGGTTTACAGAGAATGGTCTAGAAAAGGCAAAACATCTGTGACTTGTGTGGACCAGAATGCCTTGTTGATATGAGAGGTCAGAGGAGAATGGACAGACTGGTTGGAGACGATAGAAAGGTAACATTAACTCAAATAACCACTCATTACAACTAAGGAATGTAGAACACCATCTCTGAACACACAACACGTCCACCTTTGAAGAAGATGGACTACAGCAGCAGAAGACCACACCTTGTGCCACTTCTGTCAACTAAGAACAGGAAACTGAGGCGACAATTCACACAGGCTCACCAAAATTGGACAATAGAAGTTTGGAAAAACGTTGCCTGGTCTGATGAGTCTCCATTTCAGCTGTGAGATTCAGATGCTACTTTCAGAATTTGGCATTCTGAAGGAAAAAAGGGGATTCAGCCTTTTACTAACAAGTTGTCCAGTGAATGTATTCCATGAAACCTACATTTAAAGATAATCACAGCATTCAACCACCACCACATCAGTGCTAATAGCTGAGAGAAACCTTTGCCATAGAGCCTTGGTGTTTTTGAAGAAAGTGAGACGCTAAATAACTGGTTGCAGTAAAGGTAAAGGGTTGTGTATGATGGGAAGAAATGAGGAGATTGAGGGTAGTAGACAGGCTGATCTGACAATCACAGCACCCGAGGAGAAGATGACCAGGCAGACAGACTCTCCAGTATGTATAAATAGATACTAATCAGGCCTCGGTGTCAGATTAGTTCCCATAACCTTTTGTTCAGCACACGCTGGTTATGGTAGGCGGTGTATGGGTCAGCTCTGTCCAGGGGATGTCCTCTACTGTCCAACTGCTGCTGCTCAACCCTCATGCGAGATAAATCACCCAGTAACGACCAATAAAGCATACATTTCTTCGTTTCATTCTTGCTCATTTAGCACTTTCCCTACCTAATATTTCAGATTTCAAATCATAAGTCCACCTCTGCTTTTCCAACGTAGCAGCAGAAGAAGAGAGCAGGCTCAGCGCTGGATGCTTCAGAGGTGTATGAAGAAGCTCCTCGTTGGTGTGAGGTGCCCCCTCACTTCTCCGCAGATGTACACTAAGTGGGCTGGAAGCATTTCCTGCGTAATCTCAGGTGAACTGTGCAGATTTTACTGCATCGGACATGAGAGTAGGATGCGTGTGATGCCAGAATTCAGCGTCAGTTTGTGGTTTACTATAAGAGGGAGGACAAACGAGGAGGGTGAGATGGTGGGATTTGATTGGAAGGGGCACTGAGGGTGAGCGGTTTTAGGTTTAGTCAGCGATTCAGTCAAAAGTGTTTTAAAACACAGAATGTTTTTCCTAAAGGCAAGATGACGTTCTAAATACGTTCCTCTTAAAACATTTGCTGAATGTTGAGAACGCCCTTCCTTTGTTTTCATGTAACACTGTGGAAATGTTTTATAGCAGAACATTGTATAATGATTTACCTCAAAAACATCCAGACAACATCCTGAAAACACTGCAGACAAAATATTCGACCTTTGTCACATTAAGGAAACACTTTGGTATGATCTTAAAAACATTTTTGAATGTTGGTTTGTCCTTCTTCTATCATGTCAGATACTCTGACAACATTCTCTAAACATCCTCTGAATGTTGTAAAGACAACATTATGCCTTATAGGAACATTATTTTAATGAGAAATACCCTTAAAACATTGTTTGTACATTAGATTAAAATGTTTTCTTTAAAACATTAGAGCTTTTAGGTGATGTTAGCTAATGCTGTGGGGACATTTCCTGCTTGCTGGAAAAGGGAGTTCAGTTAGTTTTGATTCATTGCCTCCAACATAAAAAAGGGCTTTGTGATAATTTATTGCTTGCAGCCTGTCTCCACCTGCTGTTTACTCAGAACACTACCTCTTTAGGAAACATTACTCATATTTGTATCAATTTCACCATAACAACAACAATAAAAATAAAAAATAATAAAATAAGATCACGGGATATACCATTTTAAAATATGAACTCACCAAGAAATAATTGGCAATGTTAAACATGTGGAACATCACAACAACATTCACACAAAAAATCAACCAAAATCCAGCGAAATTCGCTGGATTTTGGTTGATTTTTATGTGAATATTCTTAAAGAAAATATTAGAAGTTTTACCGATATATGTGTAATCACTTTAGATATTTTTAGGATTACTTTTTTGGAAGATTGGTACTCATTTTTTGAAAATATTTACAAGAATTTTCTTGCCAAATATGTTTTTTTTCTGTTTGTTTTTTTTTTTTTTTTTTAAATAAAACTTTTAAGGGAAACTTTTAAGGAATTATTGGAATTTTCTCCCTGAAGGTTTTGGAAATTTTCGGAAATGTGGGGAATTTTTTGCTGAATTTTTGGACTTTTTTCAGACAAGGAAACAACATTTTTTGGTGCTTGTAAATGAGGACAACTCTGGTGCGCGAGTTGACTAATGCGAGTTTTATTGTGAAAACCGGAAGCTGTACGGGATGCGGTAGATTCATTGAGTGTACCTTGACGCTGTCAGCCACGTCACCTCCCCTGAAGCTACTTTCCTGAAGAACCGCTGGACTGTGGGCGGAAAAGTCACTCATCTATCAGTTTACCTGCTCGCCGGGCTGCGTGACGGACACCGTGGAGCTTCGCTTTCTACTTTGCTTTTATTTTAATCCCCCTCTCACGGCTTGTTTCTTGCGCTTCGTGGCTGAACTCCTTCCTCTTTTCCCGAGGACGTGTCAGGCCTGCGTGGAGATTCATTAGGTTTTAGCTGCTGAACAGAATGAACGTCTTTCGTCTGGCCGGTGACGTGTCACATTTGGTGGCTATCATCATCCTGCTGCTGAAGATATGGAGGTCCAAGTCCTGCGCTGGTAGGTTCAGAATGACAGCACAGGTCTGCAGCCGTTCTGCAGCTCTTTAACCGACTGACTCTGTTGTGACTGTCCAGCCTCAGTAGGTGTGTGTGCGGCTCTAGTGTAGATGCAGGAGTGTTCATGAGTAGTTTTGCACTAATATAATGCATTACAGTATTTGCATTGAGGTGAGTAGATCTGCAGGAGTGGAAGCTACGTGGCAATGTTTACAAACGGAAGTGCTTCATGCTCCATGTATTATACAGCAGGCTATATGGTTAAGGCCCGAAGTGGGATTTTTTTTTTCTTTTCTTTAAAAAAACAGCATAAAAATAATCCATTTTGCTGCTAATTCAATTCTGTGACGATCAAAAATAAATACATTTTAAAAAAGCCTCCACTTATTAGTTATTATATGGAAAATAGTTCATTTTTGTGTTTTTTTTTTTTAAACAAATAACAGTGACATCATGAAAGCAAACTGGTATTTAAAGGGTTAAAATTCTAAAAATAAATTAATATTTAGTAGTTATGATGAGGATATTTGTTAAAAAATAATAATATTGATCAAAAGAGAGGATGAGGAAGAGCTGTCCGCTTATTATTTATTCTATCTATCTATCTATCTATCTATCTATCTATCTATCTATCTATCTATCTATCTATCTATCTATCTATCTATCTATCTATCTGTATGTATGTATATATATTTATATATATTTCTTTCTCAATGCATTTTACTGTGCGTTTTACTGTGTATAATTGTGTTTCTGACAAATGAAGGTCTTGAATCTTGAATAAAAAATCAGTTAAAAGGAGAACTAACATTAACTTATAGTATATATGATTTTTTTCTTTTAAAAACATCTCACGCTGCATTAAAAAAATCCATGTTTCTGCTAATTCAAGTCTGAGATGATTAAAAAACACTCATTGGTTATTATGTGGAAAATAGTTCATTTTTGTGCTTTTTTCCCCACAAGTAACTGTGACATCATGAAAGCAAACTGGTATTTAAAGGGTTAAAGTACTGAAAATAAATTCATATTTAGTAGTTATGATGAGGATATTTGATAAAAAATAATATTGATAATTTATCCTAACTACCCTGTTTACTTTTTGCCTTGCATGTAAAAATATATTAAAAAAATTTTTTTTGCACTATTTGACACTTAGATTTATTTATTTTTCTTATATCTATCTAGCTATCTATCTTTCTTTATACTTATTGTTATTGTTTTGGTCGGTGACAGTTTCTAAATACATTTCACTGTGTGTTATACTGTGTATAATTGTGTTTCTGACAAATAAAGGTTTTGAATTTTGAATCAAAGCTCTAACTCAATTAAAAGGAGAAGTAACATTAACATATAACAGTATACACGATTATACTACTATGTCACTAAGTTGTGTTTTTTCTTTTTTCTTTCCTTTCATTCTATTTGTATTCTTATTTTACTTGTTCTACATTTGTATATGTTTATAAGTATCCCTATTCGTTTTATTTATGTTGCTTTAATTTCTTGTTTTCTGCTCAATTTCTTACGTCATTGTTGCACTGCCTGCTCTACATGCCTTTTTGAATTGCCCCCTGGGGACAAATAAAGTTTTCTGAACCTGAAATAAATGATCATTTTGATTGTTGTTTTCTTCCTGAAGATCCTCTGTGGAACTTTTTTAAACCAAACTAAATCTGCTGTCTGCTTTTGCTGTTAAATCATAAAACTGAAAGGAGTTTGTCTTTTCTCCTCATGTTCGTCAGCTGTTTTTTATTGCACATGACAGGTGGTTAATGTAATTATGTAATTTTTTTCCTTCTAGGAATCTCTGGGAAGTCTCAGGTGCTGTTTGCACTTGTTTTCACCACCAGATATCTTGACCTTTTCACAGCCTTCATTTCTGCGTACAACACAGTTATGAAGGTACGTCTGCAGATCCCACACAAGAGCTGCATTGATTACTTGTCAGCTATTGAGTTAATCACAAATTATTTTGGATTCATTTTCTAGAAAACATAAATCCAGTTTCTTAAATGTGAATATTTTATGGTTTCTTCCTCTTCTGTGACAGTAAAACAAAATAAGACATTTAACAACATGGACTGTGAGAAACGTAAATTGACACTTTTCATCATTTTCTGACATTTTACTAATCAATTAATGGAGAAAAACAGTAAACCGATCAAGATGCAGTTTACCTGAAAACTCACCTTTAACCCTCCTGCGGGTCAAAATTGACCAGTTTTAAAGCTTGAAAATGTGGAAAAAAAAAATTTCACAACGAAATTTCTGATGTCCACATTTTCAAACATTTTTGGGAAATCTTTGAATATTTTTTGGTGGAAAAAAAAAAGAAATGTTAAAAATGTTTCTTAAGAACATTCACCAAAATATCAACCAAAATCCAGCGAATTTTGGTTGATTTTTTGGTGAATGTTCTTAAAGAAAATATTAGAAGTTTTACTGATATATGTGTAATCACTTTAGATATTTTTAGGATTTTTTTGGAAGGTTTTTACTCATTTTTTGAAAATATTTGCAAGAATTTTCTGGCCACATTTGGGGGATTTTTTATTTTTTTTTTATAAAACTTTTAAGGGAAATTTTTCAGGAATTATTGGAATTGTCTTCCTGAAGGTTTTGCAAATTTTCAAAAATTCGGAGAATGTTTTTGCTGAATTTTTGGACTTTTTTCAGACAAGGAAACAACATTTTTTGGTGCTTGTAAATGAGGACAACAGGAGGGTTAAAAGTTTTATTTAAAAAAAAAAACTAACTAATTTGTCAAGAAAATTCTTGTAAATATTTTCAAAAAAATGAGTAAAAATCTTCCAAAAAAATCCTAAAAATATCGGATGGTTTCATATATATCAGTAAAACTTCTAATATTTTCTTGAAGAACATTCACAGAAAAACAACCAAAATCCAGTGAAATTCGCTGGATTTTTTTTCCACCAAAAAATGTTCAAAGATTTCCCAAAAATGTTGAAAATGTGGACATCAGAAGTTCCACTGTGAATTTTTTTTTCTTCACATTTTCAACCTTAAAAATGGGTCAGTTTTGACCTGCAGGACGACACGAGGGTTAACTTCACCTGATCGACAAACTCTAACTCTCTAAACCAGTGTGTCACCAAGTTAAGGTGATTCATTTATTCCTCATTTAAACCAGCCAAGCCCATTTGCCACACGCACTTACAAACACTTACTCCAGTCCTGGCTTCACACACATACAGCATCTAAGTAAAGTTAATCAAAGCAGACAGTTAAACATGTAAAACCACTAACAAGCTGCAAGCCTTATCTGCTAGTAGTCGTTGTGGAGATTCGTTGCCAACGGTCAATATTTGCCTCTGCTCTCTCAGGTGGTGTTTCTGGCTCTGTCCTACGCTACCGTCTACCTGATCTACATGCGCTTCAGGAACTCGTACGACTCGGGGAATGATACGTTCCGCGTGGAGTTCCTGTTGGTTCCTGTTATCGGGCTGTCCTTCCTGGAGAACTATGCCTTCACCCCAATGGAGGTAAAAAGAAAAACACACTGGTGCCTCAAGAGTAGTTACATCACTGAGGTTATTTATTTGCACCTGTATCACCAAATTAAAACGTTTGTACTCCTAATATCTCAGTTTCAGTTGACCTTCAGCATGTGTCTCCCCATCTCTGATTCCTCTCAGATCCTGTGGACCTTCTCCATTTTCCTGGAGGCAGGTGGCCATAATGCCGCAGCTCTTCATGATCACTAAGACCGGCGAGGCGGAGTCCATCACCACCCACTACCTGTTCTTCCTCGGCCTCTACAGAGCCCTCTACATAGGCAACTGGGTGTGGCGCTACCACACGGAGGGCTTCTTCGACCAGATCGCCGTGGTGTCTGGCGTCGTGCAGACCATTTTCTACTGCGATTTCTTCTATCTTTATGTCACGAGGGGTGAGCAGAGAAACTACTCTACAAGTGATGATTGGCTGTGACCAATCAGACTTGCGGGCGATTTTAGATTTCAAAATTTGTTAACAAGACTATAATTTTCCAATGATAACACTGCAGAAATATTAGCTAAATTTAGATGCTAATTTTTTTTTCCACTCAGGTTTTTGGTTTATTTTTATTAGTGGTGGGACGTGATTAGAAAAAATGAATCTAATGAATTACAGGCTTTGTGATTAATTATTCGCAATTAATCACATTTTTGGCAAATAATATTTGACACAATAAGTAAAGTTTTTCAACTCTAATAAATTTTGGTTGACAGATAAATCAAAGAATAGACATGTTTAGAATTTAAAATTTATATATATTTTTAATGGGATACATAGAAAAAAATTATTTTGATGATTTAAAGTTGTTTTTCCACTGTATTGCACATAAAATAAGCATAAGTAGTTCAAGGACCTTCAAAAAGTGAAAATCCACAGATTCATTCTGTTTTCATAGTTTCTGGGTCGAAAAACTGGTGTCATTTTGATGGTTCTTTTTTTAGGAATGTAATTTTATATATATATATATATATATATATATATATATATATATATATATATATATATATATATATATATATATATATATATATATATATATAAATAAAATAATGAACTAAAAGTTCATAATTAAGTTACTAATCTATTTAATTAAGTTATTTGTTGGTTAAGTTGTTACTCTGCCTCCTTGGCAGAGTAACAACTGAGCCAACAGACCTGAAAACAGCAAAAATGTCAACTATGATACCAAAAAGTCCCGCAATTATATATTGACCCAACTTGTAATTGTGTAGAGCAGAGTAGTTTTACCAGTTTATGCCTAAATATATAACCTTGACATACAGAAATGAGTCTTATCGATGAAGGAGACAAACTTAAATCGTGCTTTTCCACTTGAGGAGGATGATTGTTCTTATTCTCAGCAGCCAAAGCAAAGGTAAATCTGGTTAGGTGAATAGTGTTTGTCGTTGGCTCACCTGGCATTAGCTTCCAATGCTAACTTCGTTCTTTATCCTCTGCAGTGCTCCGAGGAAGAGGAAAGATGAGCCTGCCGATGCCGGTTTAAAACAGACGTCCGTGCTGTGCAGCCTCCCACCTGTGCCTGCTATAGTTCGAGATCTGAACACAGACCTTGGCCTTCAGCTGTGCTTTGCAAAGGGACTAACGGTCTGACATCACTCTGTAGACCAACATGAAATAAGTTTTCTGTCTGATTGTGAGTGTGGGTCTGTGTGTTTGCAAGTGTGTACATGCACTGTGTATGTCTGTGTTTTGTTTTTTTTGTCCATGAGATGCGAATGTGGCACTGGAAATGTGCACAAGAAGCTTAAATTCAGTGGAGTACTTGTCCATAGTGTCCATGCAAATCAACATCAGATTAATACTAACTTTCAATTCTGAAGCCACAAAAATGCATCTAATGTTGATTTTAGCATTTTTGTAGCAGCAGCAGCACTCAGGTAGACTGAATGTAGCTTTAGTTTCCTGTCCAGCACCGATCCAGTGGTTCCTGTGTTACAGCTGTAAGGGCTCAGAGCTTCCTTTTCTTTACTCGATCAACATCACTACAGTCGTGACAAATATTGTATTTGTAAATTTGTACACTTTAATTTTCCACGGTGTCTTCCTCTTGCTTTCCGTACTGTTAGACACTCCCTGAATAGCTTCATGTATGTCCTTTATCATTATTAAATATGTTACTGTTTTGTATTTGTACCTTATCATCATCTTTTATATTCCAGTGTATTTCTTCATGGCAGAAAAAAAGGGCTAAATATCATGTCATGAAGCCAAAGATGGAATAGCTGCAATGTTGTAATTAAACTTTTTTTTTTGTGCCGCCCTTCTGTTTTTACCCTTGCCAAATTGTGTCATTGTGTCAGGGGTACAAATGGGAACATTTCTGTAAGAGACTAACCTATTTTTGACAAATACAAATGTGTTTGTCACAGGATTCTGAATTGCACATGACTTTTGTGACTTAACCTTTTATTATACCATGAATTCTCTAAGCTCAAAAATGTGTTTATGTTCTTTTTTTTTTAACCAATTTACTTCCACTGAAACACAAAGTAAGTATGTTTACGACACACACAGACATGCAGTCTTATTTGACAGTATGGTCTGAAAGTGCTCGTGCACTGTGCTGATTGTAAAAGATATGTAGCATGTGATAGGTGATGCATAGGGATGTCTGATATTGGCTTTTTTTGACAATAACCGATATGCCGATATTGTCCAACTCTCAATATTCCGATTCCGATGTCAACTCATACCGATGCCGATATATGTGGGCTTGGAAATAATTCCAAACCACAGACATGTTGTTAGTCAGGCACAGCAAGCTTGTTACTGCAGCCACAGACTTGTTTACATGCTTCACAACGCAGTTTGATGATGTGATCATATGCGCGCCAGTAAATGCCGGAGAAATCCAGGCATTAGTTTATCGGTTTTCATGATAGGCAAAAAAAAAAAAAAAAAGCGATAATGATTTTGACCAATATTACATTTTTATGCCAATATTGGGCCGATAATATCAGTGTATCGGTGGGCCAATATTATCGGACATCCCTAGTGATGCACAACAAAAAAGTACAGTTGAGTTTTTCTTTCACATCATCACCTCTATGTGTATTAAAGACCAAACAGTGAAGCCCAAAATTATTCATACTCTAACCCTATCCTGCCAGGAAATTGCTGCGCTCACTACCCAACCAAATGTCTAATATTCACTTCACCTGTAAATATTAGACACTATAATTAATTAAAATGTATTTGTACCTAAGATCTTTAACCTGACTTGGCTTCTGGTGTCAAAAAAAATTGTAAAAGCTTCCATTTTCTGAAGATCTGTGACAATTTCAAGGGTATGAATAATTTTGGACATAGCTTTTTTTGTAGAAAATAGTTGTGTTATTTACATCTTTAACACAATCTGTCAACATATTTTGTCACTTCTTTGTGTGATTTCCAGCCTGAAGAAACCTATTGGTCAAATAACAATGAATCAAAATTTATCATACAGTCATGGAAAGAATTGTTAGACCGCCCTTGTTTTCTCCAATTTCTTGTTAATTTTAATATCTGGTACCACTAAAGGTATTTTACCTGAAGAATACAATGAACATTTTCATATAGTCTTCACCCTCGTGTCGTCCTGCGGGTTACAGTTTGAAAATGTGGGGGGAAAAAAATTTCACAGTGAAACCTCTGATGTCCACATTTTCAACATTTTCGGGAATTTTTTTGAACATTTTTTGGTGGAGAAAAAGAAATGTTAAAAATGTTTCCTAAGAACATTCACAAAAAAATCTACCAAAATCCTGCGAAATTCGCTGGATTTTGGTTGACTTTTTTGTGAATGTTCTTAAAGAAAATATTAGAAGTTTTACTGATATATATGTAATCACGTTAGATATTTTTAATTTTTTTTGGAAGATTTTTACTCATTTTTTGAAAATATTTACAAGAATTTTCTTGCCAAATTTGGGGGATTTTTTTTTTTTTTTAAATAAAACTTTTTAGGGAAACTTTTAAGGAATTATTGGAATTTTCTTCCTGAAGGTTTTGCAAATTTTCAGAAATTTGGGGAATTTTTTTGGTGAATTTTTGGATTTTTAAACAATATTTTTTTGGTGCCTATTAATGAGGACAGCAGGAGGGTTAAATGAAGCATCTTTCAGCGCAGGAACGTTTTTCTGTGTTTATATAACACCTTACTTCCTTCCTTCACAGCTCCTCCCACTGCTTTGGCGGCTGAGCTGATGGAGAGCGGTGATGCTGCCAGAGCTGCTGCCTTCTCCACCACCTTCGCCTTCTTCACAGCTTTCCCTTTGCCCTTGTCCTTCCCCATGATCCCTGCTCCCTCTGCAGCACCTTTCCCCACAGCAGTCACCAGCTCGCACCAGAAGAGCCTCTCTGCTCTCTTCCTGTCCTCCTCCTCCTCCCTCCTCCTCTGCTCCTCTTCCTTCCTCCTCCTCTCTAGGTCTGGTGACTGCTCCTCCTTGTTTTCAGCCTCCTTCTGAGGAGATTCCATGCAGTGTTCTCCCAGAATCCTCTCCTGTGCCTCCCTTATGGCGCTCTCGGCCTCCTTGAACATCTCGCTGCTATAGCAACCGCCTCCGTTGTCCGCCACAAGCTTGTCTACCTTCTTCAGAAGGTCCGAGACTTGTTGTGAGCACTCTGTTGTCTTGTCCAGACTGCTGTTATCAAAGGTGTGATGCCCCCCATGGCAGCTGCTGACAAACTCCGACAGCTCCCGACTCTTCTCCAGGAAGTTCTCCGCACGTTTGCCCTGCAGTTGGTCTCCCCATGTGAACAGCACCATCGTAAACCTGGTGACGTCACTCCCAAATCTGGCTTTGATCCACTCCAAGGCCTCCCTCTCCTCCTGGGTGAACCTACCGGGCTGCAGGGTCACCAAGAAGACGTGGATTCCCAGAGAGGACAAACCCATACACTGACCCACTTCTTCCATGACCTCCTGAGGGGACAGGTGTGTGTGGAAGAACCCTGGAGTGTCGATAACAGAGATACTCCGCCCGTCTACCGTCCCAGTCTGCCTCATGCACCGTGTGGTTACAGAACATGGAGACACGTCCACGCAGAAGGCAGACCTGCCCAGGATGGTGTTGCCTGAGGAGCTTCTGCCGGTCCCAGTCCTGCCCAACAGAACGATCCTCAGCGGTTCAGGCTCCGATGCTGGAGGTGATGCTTCAGGGACTGTGCAAACATACAGTCATAGTACTTAATGTTAATATCACCCTTAAAATGGGCTGACCTAGTGGCAGGCAGTGGTGGAGCCAGGTCATATTTATGGGGGTGTCCAGACTGAGACAATTATTCACATTGGAGTGGCAGAATTTCTCATTCAATTACATCTATCTTGAGCGAATTAGTATTCTTTGGGTCACTTACTTATGTGATTTGCTCATACAGGCAAGACTGCCATGTCAAGCTTTTCAAAATGATTGATAAAGCTCATAAAATAATTATTTTTATGACATAGGCTACATGCATTTAAGGCTCCTATGCCCAAAGTGTCCTTGTTCTGCTCAGGACACCCATCACACCGTGTCCATCCAGCCTTCAGCTGCTTTCTTTTCGCTGCAGGTTTTGGATCAGTCTTGCATTGTTCAGTAGTTTGTCTCCGGAGATCATCAAAGCATGTGTACAAGAACTAAATCTACAGCTGATTCTTTATTTACATTATTAAAAACGGATGCATTTTTATACTGTCTATGCAATTTTCAGTGACAGTCACAGAAAATCTCTAAATTGCTGTAAAATCAGTGTAAACATTTGCTGGTCGGTCAGAACTACTTGGTTGGATTTAGTTGAACGGGGAGTTCAAATGTGTCTGTTTGGGAACAGTGACCAAAATGAAATGGTTCCACAAAAAATTCTGACAGAAAAATTGTAGTTACTGGACAGAACTGGAGTTCTATGAGCACTTTTGTAGTCTTCTGACATGGGCTACATAAGTACACAAGGGATTTTTTTTGTCAATGTTCTTAAACATTTTTAACATTTCTTTTTTTCCACTGAAAAATGTTCAAAATGTGGACATCAGAAGTTTCACTGTGAAATTTTTCTTTTTTTCCCACGTTTTGAAACTTTAAAAAGGGTCAATTTGACCCGCAGGACAGGGTTGATGTGCAATGATATAACTGGCGCAGATAGTTTACAGATGCAATGGATAACATTTCAAGATCTAGAAATTATTTAAAATTTGACAGTTTTACAGATTTACAGTTTGCAGTTAATGTCTTCTCTGTCATTTTTACTGCTTGCAAAGTCCTCCTGACCAGATTGGACCCTCTGATGGTCCGTTTCCTGCCCCGCGGCCCCTTATGTTTGACACCCCAACTAGCGCAGACTTAAAGGCCACATTTAAAATCACCCTTAAGCTCATGTATATTCTATGAACACGGCTGTTTATTTTAGACAGCATCCTATTTAAAATGACTCCTTTCCCCTTCTGCCTAGGATCCTACAGAATAATGGAACAGCGCTGCTCCTCATCGACTCACTGTAAATAACAGACGTACCTTCATGTGACGCAGCAGTTTCAGATGACGACATCCCAACAGAGAAACTATGACAGCGTTAAGTCTGCGGATTATTAGATGACTATAATACAGGATTCTTTATGCATTCGCCGCGATTCAGATGTCTTTCTGCTCTAATAGTGACTGGATTTCCATGACAGAGCAGAGCTGCAGAGGAACAGAGAGCAGCTCCACACTGCCACCGTGACGCACAGTCCAAACCAAGGAAAAGGTACCTGCAGTCACGACTGGCCTCAGAAAAACAGTATTAACACAGGTATATAGTAATGAAGTGAGCCCCTGCTGGTAATCAGCAAGAAGTATTCCGATCCCTTAATCAGTAAAAGCAGCAATACAGCAATGTAAAAACACTCAATCACAAGTCAATGGAAAAGGGTCCGTGTATATTTAGGGTCCGAGCACCGAATGGTGCGAAGACCCTATTGGAATGCAAGGAATTATTTGGCAATTGGATTTTCCGTTCTGAAACGGGTATTGAAAAACAAAAAACGAGTGGTTATTTGATTTTCGTTTTAAAATACAAAAATTAAAATTGAAATACAAGGCGTTTTTCCTTTTCATGATCACAAATGGATATACGAAATTTTAAAAATGCTTAGATTTTCATTTTACATTTAGAATAACAAAAAAGTAAAATCAGTAAGAGTCAGAAACGACAAAAGGTCCGTTTTTTCATTTTCTGAGACCGGAAGTAGTCATCAGGAAGAGCCGAACATAGAATGTCTCTTTATATACCGTTAGCTTGTGTTCACCAGTTTTCTACCTTCAGCTGATTCTACCAGCAGACACCGAAAGGACTCTGATTGTTCGGTAAGTAAATGTTTATTTTCGTATCGGTGCCGCTTTTAATGCACTTTATATGCAGCTGTAGAGTCAGATATAATGTGTGCCATGCACTCGTAAATCAACTTGTAACCAAAGCACTCTGTGTATAACGCCATAGTATAAGATGTAGTTCAGAAAATGTCAAAGTATAGTATACTTTTCAAGAATAACATAGTATGGCCTGTAGTTCATAGTATAGCATGTAGGCAAAAAAACCCATAGATTATTATGTGGTTCAAAAAGTGCAAAATGATAGGATGTTGCCTAAAATTGTCATGTATGATATGTGGTTCAATAAATGTCATCGTTCAGTATATTGTCAAAATAGTATGTAATTCAAGAAAACATCAGAGTATAGTATGTTGTCTAAAAAATGCCATAGAATAATAATTTCATTGCACAAGTAAAAGTAGAGTAATTTTTAAAACTGTTCAAATTCTTATAATATGTTGCTAAAAAACTAAAACAAAAAAAGTCATACTAATATGTCAATTAAAAAAGTCTATAGTATAGCTTGTCGCCCAACATACGTCATAGTATAGCATGTCGCTCTAAAAACGTCATAGTATAGCCTTTGGTCCAAAAAAATGTCATAGTCTAGCATGATGCTCTAAAAATGTCATAACATAGCATGTCATCCAAAAAACATCATAGTTTAGCATGTCGTCCAAAAAACATCATAGTAGCATGTTGCTCTAAAAACATCATAGTAGCATGTCGTCGCCTTTAGTCCACAAAACGTTATGTCCTGGCTGTCTGAAGTAGGTGAGGAGCGACACAAAAACAGTCCAAACGCTGGTTTCCAGAGGGTTAGACGAGAATTTATTTGAAAGAGTAAGTTTACAACAACACAACTTGTGAGGGGGTTAAAAGCAAATGGGTGTTAGTAAAATAAAAATAAATAAACAGAACTAAAAGTGAACTTCATGTTGACATTGATGGGCATTCCAACCAGGAACAAAGTAAAAGATAATCAATACGAAAAAAAACTCTTCCTGTTGACCTCTTAAAACCCAAAAACACACTGCAGTAGCACCCTAAACTAAAACTACCAATGGGTTTCCTGTTTTCCTTTCTGAACAATTCAAAGGTCCCTCTCTATCTCCCCACACATCCACCAACCACTGGAACACATCTCCAAAGTTCTGCTGGGCCAGCTCAGCTTCCCCTCAGAAGAAGTGCTGCCAGATGAAGGAGCCTTTTGAGAGGCAGCTGGCATCGTGATTGGACTGTACTTTGGTCTGTTCCAATCCAGCTTCAGCTCCAGAGACGGCAGGCGGGACGAGTCAACGGAGGCCTGGTGGACGAAGGCATGCAGCTGAGTACAATCCAGAAAACAACAGAGGAGGAGTGCAGGGCCAGAACAACCAGAGTAGCATCGTATGTCTCTTAGAAAACATCATAGTATAGCCTTTGGTATGAAAAAACGCCATCATATACATCGTATGTTGTACAAATAACAAGTCAAAGGAAAGAGACATACATTGTAGAATTGTAGTAATTGTGGGCTGACTGATTTACTGATTATCAGTATTTTATTTTTTACTGATTTACGGTAATAAATACATTTATAAATGGTGCTACTTTGGCTCTGAACCTTTATCTACCTGTGGTCGCTCTGTCTTCTGGAGTGATTTGATTGGTTATACGTCACAAATAAAACTCCTTTAACTTAACATCTGTAAACAAAACAAAAACGTATCAACAAAGTTTCCTGTTAGAGTTTGTGTTCTTCTAAGTTTAACTCCAAGATTTTAAATACTTTCATTTACTGCAAATGAATATCGACTCCAAGTGTCTCACTAATAATCATTATCAGCCTTAAAAACCCACAAAACACCCCTCTATACTCGACCACACTTAGTACAGTCCGGTTCCCCCTTCTATAAATCTGCTTGGAATCTTCCACTTCCTGTTTGTCAAAGTGGCCTTCTACCTGGACAGGTTTTGTTGGAGCTCATGCAACAAACATTTTGGGTAACTGCACTTTAATATGGATGGATGACACTGAATTAGAGTCTGTTTTAATGACACTGAGTTAAGATGTGTAGCTCTGTCATTAAATAGGAAATTATTTCTCAGAATTCACAGAGAAAAGTCTGAAATGTTTGCTAGGTTAGCGTCCCACATGTTCTTTGGCTCAGCTAAAGCTAACTCTCTCCAACTTCTGGATCTCTTGAGTTGCTTGTTGTTAAAATATCTTGCTAGAGGTGCTGAAGCTCAGAAAGTCTGAGATGTTTGTTCAAAATAAGCTCATTCTCAAGTCTGATCTGAACTGTCCTCTTTTGTTTGAACTTTCCCTAAACTTAGGAGTTAATGACAGAGCAGCACATCCAGACTCAGTCTCATTTATGTAGAGATTAAACTTCAGTGTCATTCATTGATGTTAAAGTGCAGTTTTTCAAATGTTTGTTGCACATGCTCCCGACCAAACCAGTCCAGGTGGAAGACGATGTGAAGAGAAAGCTCCAGAGGATGAATGTCACACATTTACATTGGAAATAAATGTCCTTTAATTAGACATTGTCATGCAAAAGTTGGATTTCCCTTTAATGATGTTCAAATCTTTGTTGAGTGTTTTGTTGATGTTGGTTTCTAAATGTTTTCTGACACTCGGCCCCAAAGATTAAAACCTTCTACGGCTCACAAGCTGCAACAATTCACACATTATCAACTATCTTTCTGACTAAACTAAGATAAAAAGTGAAAAACTGCCTGATTCCTGCATCATGAATGTAAATCTTTTTGGTTTTTATGACAGTAAACTGAATATATTTGGGTTTGACATTTTATAAACCAAAACAAGAAATGAATTAGTGGAGAAAACAACCAACAGCTTAATGGACAAAGAAAATGTGTTTTACAACATATATGGCTGAATTACTCCAACGTTACAAGATACATACAATTTTAATTCTATTTTATTTATATAACACCAGTTACAGGTCAAATTGTCTCAAGATGCTTTATTTTTATATTTTTTGTCATATTTAAAATATGACAAAGTAAGAAATTTAAACCTCTTGACTAATCCAATTTATTATTTGGTTTTTAAGAGACTAATGGACAATTAAAATAACTTTCTCCACTAAAACTAATTAATATGAGGTCAAATAGAAGGAAGAGTTTTAAATACTGCAGTCCCACGATGACAAGAATAAAGTTTGTCAGCAAAAACTAAATCTGCTGCTGGATTCCATTAAAATCCTAATAAATGATTAAAAAAAAGTCTGATACTAAAGGTTTGTGGTGCTAAAAATGTCCAAGTAAAGATATCAAGTTGAATATCTGGATGGAGGTTGATAAAAGTTGACGTCCCTTCATTTCTCTGGAGTCGACTCCATGGATTTTATGGATGGTGGTTAAAGACCTGCTCTTCTAGTGGTCTTCCTTCTAGTCGCTGTAAAAAGTCAATCCATCCTGGCCGACTTCAACACCTCTTCATGACAAGTTGTTCTGCCTCCGACCTGGTAACTCCAGAAACTGGGGAAAACCTGCGGAGACTCGAAGAACTCGTGGAGACTCGAAGAACTCGTGGAGACTCGAAGAACTCGTCGGGCGGGGGAAGGTGTGGTGGGCGGTGGGGGGAGGTGGGGGAGTAGAGGGGGGAGGCCGCCACCCACCTCCCCGCCTACTCTCCGCCCTGACTCCACCCAGACTCCGCCTTGGCTCCACCCATGTGGTGACTTCAGCAACTACGATGTCAAAGGGACGACGAATTTATTTCTTTGTATCTGATCTGTAGCTCAGTGAGTTAAGGATTTGCCTATGGAGCTGCAGGTCGCTGGTTCAAGACCAGACACTTCTTAAGTTTTATCAAAAGATTGACAAAGACAAAGAAAGAAAACTGCCAGTGGCGGGTCTCGAACCTGCGACCTTCCACTTGGTAGTCCTCTTCTTATCCCCCTGAGCTACTCGCTCAGATACTAATTCTTCTTTTTTTTGCGCATTTATCATCTATTTTTTGTCGTTTTTGAGTTTTTTTTTAACTCGAGTCTTGACTCGACCGTTTTTCTCAGGAGGTTGGGCTTCAGCCTTTGTTCTGGAGGGTGGAACCCTTAGTTCCACGACTTTCCAAAGCCTCCACACCTCCCGAGTCCTCAGGACCTGAGCTTTCACACAGTCTGAGGGCTGAAATTTTCTAAGTTCCTGAGTAGTTCTCTGTTAGTTTGAACCTTTCGACAGTCTGAGGACTGAAAACCTAAAACTTCTTGAGTAGTTCTCTGTTAGTTTGAACCTTCAGACAGTCTGAGGACTGAAGTTTTAAAAGTTTCTCAGTACTTCTCTGTTAGTTTGAACTTTCTGGTTAACAGAAGCCTTAAAACTTGTGACCATGAGTCTTGATTTCACATTTAGATCATCCATCTGAGTTCTTCTCAGACCTTCACCTGTGGGTTTCTTAGAAATCCTCAACAAACTTTGATTCTCTTCACTGAACAGTAAAGTTTGTGGAGATCAGAAGGTAACATTAGTTTGATCAATGCCTTCAACTACTAGTAGACTTTATCTGGAAAGCAGTTTTCTGAAATGAGTTCTTAGTAAATCTGTCCACAATCAAACCATGAACATAGAAAGAGGAAATGTTTGAAGAAACAACTTGATGTTTTCATTTCAGACTAGAAAACACTTTAAGACCATGATCTGTTTTTGCTCTTTTTGATCGTTTTATTGTCTCTTGTGTTTAATTTAATCTTCTAAAGTCTAACTGGTGTCTTTTCAAATGTTTTGTCTTTAGTTTGATTCTTCTTAAATGTTTAGTTTTGCTCTTTTCTCACCTTTTATTCATTTCTAATGTCTGATTTGATTTCCAAATGTTTTGTCTTTTTAATGTTTAATTGTTGTTTTTTCAAATGTTTTATTGGCTTGTTTGAAAAATTTCCTTTTCTTTCCCAATATTTAATTTTTCGATTAAATCTTTAAGGTTTTTGTTTTTTAAATGTTTTACCACCTTTTAATGTTCAATTTTCTTTTTAAATGCTTCATTGTATTTTGTGTTTAATTCCTGTTTAAAGTTTTATTGTCTTTAAGATTTAATTTTCTAATTAAACATTTAATTTTTTAATTGTTTTTTCTTTTCAAAGGTTTAATAATGTAATTAAATGTGTAGTATTTCTTAAATGTTTAATATTCTTTTTGTTTAATTGTATTTTTTAAATGTTTATCTAAAATATTTCATCTTTAATGTTTAGTATTTTTTTAAAAATTTGTTTAATTTCATAATTACGTTTTGTATCTTCTGTTTAATTATCTAATTAAATATTTTGTCTCTTTAATATAATGTAATTGTATTTAATATTTAATTTTCTTTTAAAAAGTTTTATTGTATTAAATGTTTTTCCTTTGATTTAATTGCTTTTTTAAATTGTAGTTTATTTCTTTGATCTTTTTTTCTGTCAAGACTTTAACCCCAACCTTAAAATTGAAACAAACCCTTAAATCACAATGAAAATACTTCTGTTGTCACAATCATGAGTTAGTCAATTATTCAGTTTATCAATTCAACTTTATTGGTTTAGCACCTTTCACACAGATGACAAAACTAAAGTGAAAAACTATGCTAAAACTATGATTAAAACTCAAAAACATATTTAAAAAAAAGATTTAACATTGCAATAAAATATGTGTCCAAGGGATGGAGGGAGTTTATTGAAGTCTTCTTGGGCTCACATGGGAAATCATTTAAAATATAAACTTGATATTCAGTCTAAGGAAACTGCAGAGCGACAGAAGAAGCAACAATATCTCCTGTTTTCTCCTTTAATGAGTCGACTCTTCTTGTGCTTTCAGACCAAAGAACTACAGACTCTTCACAACCTGCTCAAACTCTTGGTACAGGACCTCACCACACGGGTCAAGAAGGTTTCCTTCTCCTCATTTCTACTCTGAAGCTCACCTTCTCCTGCTCAAACTGCTGACAAATGTTTCTGCTGCTCTAAAGTCTGGTCTCCAGAACTTCCTAAAAACTCTCAAAGTCTCTTCTGCTGCAGGTTGCTTTGTAGAACTGTTCCAGAAAACCTCACTAAACCACATGGAGGGGCCTCAAGATAGTCGTCCAAATGAAACCATACAAAAACCAAACTAGTACAACCCAAACGCTAAAGTCTCCTGCAGCCTACCAGAGAACCTCTGAGAACAGAGAATCAGGACAGGAACTCTTACCTTCTGGACAACTAACGTTGGTTCTCAAACCAGAATACAGAATGTGTCTGAGCAAAAACCTCTGAAGACTCACTACAGCCAAGATAAAGACACAACTCAGCTGTACCAAATCCACTAATCACTGCACACATTAGCACCATGTGCTAACTGTGGCTAAAGAACCACATTGACCAAGACAACTATCCAGTACAAAGCCCTAAAACACACCAAGAAACACATTAAAGACGATTTTACTGCTGGAAGCTGCAAGCCAATGCCTAAAAAACAAACTAAAGCAATGGAGCCAAACCCAGTTCAGTGGTGAAGAGAAACAGAGGAAATGTTTGTCTGCAGCTAAATAAAGCAGGAAGACACTGAGCTGCTCAGGTGTTCCTGATAACACCAAGCAGCCACCTGGACAGCCAATAGGAACACAGCCACCTGGACAGCCAATAGGAACACAGCTTACTGGAAGTCCAGAGGGCTGGGCTAGTGAAGGAAATTTAATTTAAAGTTGAAGCAGAAAGTTAACAAAGTTGAAAACCACCTTCTGATACCTGAAATCTCTGAGTTTTCACACAAAGAACACCTGAACATGTCAAACTGGTTCCATAGTAGAACCCTCATTGTAAAAACATCATAGTATGGTGTGTTGCTCAAAAAACATTATAACCCGGCTGTCTAGGGTCGCCGAGGAGCAACACAAAAACAGGACAAATGCTGGTTTCCAGGGGGTTAGACGGCTATTTATTTGAAAGAGTAAGTTTACAAAAACACAACATGTGAGCAGAAAAATCACAAAGTCTGTCTTTAGTTCAGCTGAAAATATTAGTTTCTGTCTTTTTTATTGACCAAACTTTTCAGGAAGTAGATGAAGAATAATTAAAGCTCTCATGTAGAAGTCCAACTTATTTTGGATCCTTGTGGAGAGTTTAATCTTAGAGTTTGTAAAGCTGTTGAGTTTTTAGAGTCACATGGATTGTTTTGACATTTAATAACCGAGTCCTGAAATAAAATTACAGTTGTGGATTTCTGTCATTTTGTCTGGACTGAACAAATAACAGCAGCATAAATCTCAAACATCATTATGAGGAATCTGGATTTAGGTTTCTCACTTGATAATGATCAAAACATGAAATTTAGGCTGGTTTAAAGGAATATTCCACCATAAATCTTTGAATGTTGACCTAAAAGGTTGGTTTCAGGAAGTATTCCACCTACAAGGTCCTCAAACATCCACCTTAATGGAACATTCCACCAAAAATCCTTGGACATACACCTAAAATGTTGGTTTAACAGAGTATTCCATCCAAAATCCTCAAAAAGACCTGAGGGGCTGATTAAAAGGAATATTCCACCTAAATCCTCAAATATCGACCCGAAAGGGTGGTTTAGAAAAACTCCTTCAATGTAGACCAAAAAAGTTATTATGGAGGAATATTCCACCTGAAATGTAGATCTGAGAAGTTGGTTTGGAAGAATATACCATCCTAAACATCCTTAAATGTAGACTAAAAGATGGTTTGGAAGAAAATTCCACCTAAAATCCTCCAATGTAGACCTAAAAGGTGAGTTTAATGGTATATTCCACCTAAAAATCACTACTGTAGACCTTGGAGGTTGGTCTGATGGTATATTCCACCCAATATCCTTGAACATAAACTTAAAAAGTTCCTTCAAAGGAATATTCCACCTAAAATCCTTCAATGTAGACCATTTTCATTTCACAGATGCGCCTTGTCAAGGTTAATTTGTGGAATTTCTTGCCTTCTTAACCCTCCTTTTGATTTCATTTATGGGCACCAAAAAATATTGTTTCCTTGTCTGAAAAAAAATCCAAAAATTCAGCAAAAAAAATTCCCCCAGTTTCTGAAAATTTGCAAAACCTTCAGGAAGAAAATTCCAATAATTCTTTAAAAATTTCCCTTAAAAGTTTTATTAAAAAAAAAAAAAAATCCCCCGAATTTGCCAAGAAAATTCTTGTAAATATTTTCAAAAATTGAGTAAAAATCTTCAAAAAAACCCCAAAAAAATCAAAAGTCGTTACATATATATCAGTAAAACTTTTAATATTTACTTTAAGAACATTCGCACAAAAAAATCAACCAAAATTCAAGATTTTTTTGTGCGAATGTTCTTAAAGCTTTTTTTTGACATTTCTTTTTTTCCACCAAAGAATGTTGAAAAATTCCCCAAAATATTGAAAATGTGGACATCAGAAGTTTCACTGTGAAAATATTTTTTTCCCCCACATTTTCAAACTTTAAATCGGACCACTTTGACCCGCAGGACGACACGAGGGTTAATCAGGTTGGGACCATCATTTGTGTTGTGCAGAAGTCAGGTTAGTTGACAGCCCTATTTGACAACTGTTAGAATCCACATGATGGCAAGAACTCTGAAATAGGTTCTTGCCATTGTAAATAGTCATGAAAATAAACAAAAAAAAAAACATTAAATGAGAAAGTGTGCCCACATTTTTGACTGGTAATACATTTATATTTTTATTACAAAATTTGAAAGCAGTGACACAATTTAAATAAAATCCCTAAAACACAGTGTTTCAAAGATCCTGCAATCTTGATACAGATTTGAACATTTCTAGCAGGAAGAAGTCGACTCCTAATTCAATATTTGGAAGAACTGGCCTTATGTTAATTAAAATGTTAACATATCACCGTTTGTATTCCTTTATCACAATAATATAGTGACAAAGTATATTGAACATTCACAAAAAAAAAAAAATCCAGCGAAATATCAGCTCTCCTAAAGATAATACTTGCTACCACATAATTGGAAGCCGTCAGCAGATTGTTCATCTAGATTGTCTTGTTAAAGCAAGTATTCTCCAAAACTGCTGTTCCAATGATTTTGCTTTATCAGGAAAATGGGATGCAATTAATCCTCTTATCTCCAGTGAAACTCTACTGTGTGTGTGCTTCATTAACAACCCACACATATTGTAGCATCAAATAAGCGTTTGGCGTCATTCTGCTTGATTGCACTCTGCTTGATAGATTGGATTTATCTCACCCTAACAAGTACAACTGAAGAGTGAGAGGATGTGGAACAAGCACCAGTGTGTCGACAGCTTTCAGTGTGCACCATGGATGTGTAGAGCCTGGAAGCCTAAAAGTTTCACACATATGGTTAATACAAGAAGAAACATGAGAAAGAAAATGCAGACCACACAGAAATGTTATTCACATGTTTATGATGTTTGAATGTTTTTAATGAGTCATAAATTCATGACTACAGTACATTATTAGGGTGGTACATGAATTTGGCCTCCAAAGGTGGATGACCCACTTATGTAATTTATTCATGCCATATGATGTACTTCTGGTATAAACTGTATATATGTATATATGTATATATATATATATATATATATATATATATATATATATATATATATATATATATATATATATATATATATATTATATATATTATATATATATATATATAGCTGCAGCTCAGTCTCTAGTTGATCTGACTGGATGCTATAAAGGTGGCGGTAAAGACACAGACAAAATAAAATTAATAAGCACTATTGCAATGCCATACATGCACAGTTACAGTCAAAATTATTCTTATTTTATTTACCTTTGTAGACCTGTAGGTTTCTTCTGGCTGGAAATTACACAAACAAGCGACAAAACATGCTAAGATGTTGTGCTACAGATGCAATGATGATTAATATTTTCTAAAATCTTACTATTCTTTACTAATAATGCTACTCTCTAAATCGCTCATACACTCTCTCTGTGTCACTTTTGGCTTTCTACCATACATATTCAGTTTTCTGACAGTCACAAGGAACTCCCTGTACTTTTTAATGATGCTTTGCACTGCGCTCACTGGCACGTGAAACACTTGGACATATCTTTATAGCTCCATGTTGTGAGAAGCCACAATGCACAGCTCTGTCTCTGGATGGATCCAGTAACAAGCTCACTAAGCTCTTAGTCGTGACTTGGAAATGACAAACTACAGCATCAGCTGTTCTCGATTTATATTGTGTTAAAAGACTCAGGAACATGGCAGAAATTACCGGGACAGTTTGGAATGGTACTGAAGCTGCATTTTCTCAACAATGTCAAGGGGTATGAATCATTTTGGTTGTTGCATTTTTGGTAAAAATGTTAAAACAAGCAAAAAAACCCAAAACAAAACATGAAAATAGGTCAAATATACTCTTAACATCTCTAGTACAATGTCTTACTATATCTTGTCACGTGTAAATGTCATTTAAATCCAGAAAAAACTTACTGTATATTCAAAATTTGGCATGAACATAAATCATTTTGGACTTCAGCATATAGTTTGATTGTTTCCTTGGTAGCAGCTGAGTGTCTCCTTATCTCTGACTGAATGCTAGGAAAAGGTAAAGACACAGGAAATAGAGGTGCAACAATGCAAGGCCATGCATATATCTCCTTCAAAGCTGTGTGTGTCAAGTCTAATACATTGAGTCTGAGAATACATTTTTGCTAAATACTTACGTTACCAAATAGCTAAATGCACACAAATAAATAAAGCAGTTTATGAACAGTGTCTTTTGAATAGGACTTTAAAGTGAACAATCACTTGTGAAATAAAATGAAACGTTTCTTTTTCACAACTACATGTTGAGTTTTGTTTTCTTGCAGCACTTGCATTTTCTCTTTGGACTTTTCTTGTCTAAATAATAGGGTTGATTCTGTCACGAGGTATCTAGGTGTCAGCTAAAATAAAACTTTACTAGCACTGGTATGTTACTAAATGCCACAACAGAACCACAATTATTCAGTTACACATGCAGGTGTGACAGCTTTTATACAGACTGTCAAACAAATGCTTCTATTTGACTGACTTGTATGAATTTAATGAGTTTGTTTGGAGCTCCAACAAGCAGTAATATTGCTTTGCGCTGTAGTGAGTAATGCATTCTGAAGACATAACAACTATAGCTCAATTTGCACACTAAACACGGTCTAATGAATTGAATATTAGAAAGGATACAAGCTACAGGCCCAGAAATGTGCAACAACACAAATTGGTCCAGTCACGGTGCTTTTCATTTTCCACATTTATCATTAGATTGACTGTAATAAACGTCTCAGATGAGGTTTTGTAAATATGTCACTCAGTCATTATCTTCAGTTAATCCTCGTGTCGTCCTGCGGGTCAAAACTGACTCGATTTAAAGTTTGAAAAAGTGGAGAAAAAAATATATTTTCACAGTGAAACTTCTGACATTTTCAACATTTTTGGGAAATCTTTGAACATTTTTTGGTGGAAAAAAAGAAATGCTAAAAATATTTCTTAAGAACATTCAGATAAAAATCAACCAAAATCCAGCGAAATGCACTGGATTTTGGTTGATTTTTATGTGAATGTTCTTCAAGAAAATATTAGAAGTTTTACTGATATATATGTAATCACTAGATATTTTTAGGATTTTTTTGGAAGATTTTTACTAATTTTTTAAAAAGAATTTTCTTGCCAAATTTGGGGGATTTTTTTAAAAAATAAAACTTTTAAGGAAAACTTTGGAGGAATTATTGGAATTTTCTTCCTGAAGGTTTTGCAAATTTTCAGAAACTGGGGGAATTTTTTTTGCTAAATTTTAGTTTTTTTTCAGACAAGGAAACAATAACTTTTGGTGCCCGTAAATGAGGACAACAGGAGGGTTAATCAAGGACAATGTCATAGAAGTCTAGCTTGTTTCTATAATAAGTGTGCTGCTACCGTCTACTGATGTTTGAAATTGACAGAAGTTCAAAGCAGGCCAGTGTTTGAGTGGATATCAGGATAAACTGTTGTCGGGTCTGTCCCACCCCACTTGGCTTCTCACTGGAAAAGATGCTGCTTTACTGGGAACCTGCGGAGTCTCTGTATCCTGTCGAGGAAAATCCCAGCTCAAACCAGGCACGTCCTCCTCTTTGGAACTCACCGTGGCGTGAGAGGTTGTCATGCCTTGTTCTTGTAACGCCATATTATCACAGTGCGTCTCGCTCACACCGGGCTGTAACAGACACCCACTTTCACCGATCAACTCTGAGTTCCCCAAGTCAAAGAAAGCGTCGTTTTCACCGATCCCCAGTCCAAAACTCTCCAGCATATCCATTACAGACGGAGTGGACGGGCCGCTGGGATTCTCCTCCTCAATTAGACTCAGTGTCGGCAAGATGTCCACCAACTCTGCCATCTCCATTGGCCGGATTACCTCGGTGATGCTGGAAGGGAAGTCCAGCTCCCTGCTGTAGGACTCCTGTGCAGCCAGAACCGTGTACCCCGCTTCCAACTGCGCAACAGCAGCAGGCTCCAGTCCAGACTCTATTAAAGCGCTCGCACATCCTAATTCGGACTGGCCAATGCTTGTCAGGTCTGCAGTTGACTGAGTGATGTCCACAGGGTAGCCTCCCTTGGCGACGCCCTCCATTAACACCAGCGCAGCCTCTTCAGGGACGACGGCGAGTCCCGCTGGAGTGGAGACCTCTGCAGTGACGACGTTTGGGGGAGTGACACTGACTAAACTCTCTGAAAGGAAGACGAAGGTCAAGTATTAATCCTTGTCCTATGCCATCATTGGTTCTAAAGTTTCAAGTTGCTTCTTACAGCAGAGTGAGGGTAAGTTTCTTATGTAAATAGTGTCAACTCCTGTATTTTCTGAATTTGCCTTTGGTGTTCCCTCAAGCTGTTTCAATGTCAGGCATGTTTTCTGCTATTTGACCAAATATTAATTTAACAGCTGCTTCTACTGGATAAAACTTACCTTGAAATGAAAAATTAGAGCTTCTTTCATGATGTCAAAATATGACAGAGGTAAAACTAATTCATGCTGGAGGGACTGTAAACAGGTTGGAGAGGACACACATTTTTTTGTACAAAAGTGAAGCCATACTGAGAAGGGATCATTTGCCATTTTGATTGACTGAGTAATCACTAGACTCATTGTATTATATCATAAGGAGCAATTCTTGATGGAGTTCTAGAAAGGAGAAATGCTGCATATCCTTTTATTGGTGGCAAAAAAAGCAAGTGGTGCTTTATCTTGGCTCACGCCGCTGCCGCCCACTCTACATCAATGTCAAAACAGGATCATGAAAGTGTACTGAATAGAGAATGAACAGCAAAACTCCCTGTAAGGAAGGACAGACTAAACTAAGACTAAGCCCTGCTTCTTTTCCATGTATTTTTAAGGTACTTTTTCTCCTAACAAAGCAGCTGGATGCAATTCAAATGTGCACAAGTATACATAATTACTCTGCTATTCTAATGCTTGATTATATATGAGTCAATGTATAATTACGGGACTTTTTGTATCATAGTTGACATTTTTGTCGTTTTCAGGCCTAAAATCAACATGGTCGCCTAAAATCAAACACCACATGACATTTTTACACACAGATTCTTCTAAAATATTATATATACAATTAAGTGAAATTGAAATTTAAAGTTATTTATAAAGATATTGTAGTAAACCTGTTGACATGCCATAAATCCACACTTGACTCACACACTACTTTATATTAAATAACTCAGAAAGCCTTGGAGTCTTGCCAGTCTTTTCTTCAGGAGGAAATGACATCATGTGGAGCAGGTCATGTGATCTGGAATTAACACACTTCCTTGAGAGGTGTTTTTGTAATGGGGAACTTAGTGGAAGTGATTTCTTGGACACAGATACAATTTGTTATTTTCCATATAAAATTTGATATATTGCCAAAAAAAAGAAATATCTGCCATGATTATCTCAACATGATAAAAAGAACACAATCAAAACTATTTTATGAATATGCTCATTTTATTATTGTTTAGCTAATTAGAAGGTGGTTGTTATTCAATTTGGAAGGTTATTTAGTTGACATTTTAGTGATATGCAGTCATGTTTTGTTAATAAGTGACTGTTTCCATAATAAATAATTATGGAATTTGGGAAGACATGATCATAATGAACATAAAAAACATTAGATTTTTTTTCACTTTTAATAAAAATGTATGTAAGATATATCCGACGGACTTCAAAAGTCCCTCAATTATATATCGACCCATATATTGCATAAGGTAAGTAAGTAAAGAAAAAAAAAGGCAATTTTCAAGGTACACTTTTAGAAGTTCTGCGTAACGTGTATAATATCCATAGAAAACTCTGATGTGAGCAACAATTTTAAGTTTTGTAGTTTGAAATATTGTGTGCTTTTACAGAATCAAGAATGCAGTGGTGTCTGAAGATGCTGATGCCTCCAAATCAAGTTTTTTTTAAATCTTCCTAACATCTCCGTATGGTGTTATTTATATTCTAGACAACACATCATGAGTGAAAGAAGCAGTCAAAGCCAGAGCTGATTATTTCCACTGAAACTGCAGTGCACTGATGACAGTCTCAGAGACACAGATTCAGACTTGTGGGGTTTCAGAACAAACTCAGATGAACCAATCCTGTCCAGTGTTTGAGCAGAGTCATGGTGTAGAGTTACATATAAGCCATTTTAAGGCAAGAAGGTGCTATTTTACTTTTTTAAAAAGGCTTTAAAATAATATGGAAGTGATTTTTTAGGAGCTTAATAACTGACTGAAGATGGGCTTTAAAGTTAAACGCTTTCCAATGTACACCCACATCATAACTGTACCTGTAATGGCTCTTGCTTGCATCCGATGGGGCCACGTCAGTCTGGCAGTCAGACTCTCCTCCTCTTCCTCACCATCGGGACATGGCGGTGGGTCTCCTCCCATCACCAGGCCCAGAGGCACTGCCCCCACCCACTGCTTGGACCGAACACACTGTAGACAGTCCATAATCCAGCGGGCATCCCTCCAAACCACATCCAAACGCTACGGAAGGAGATAAAAACAACAGAGGAACTCAAAAAAATGCAATTAGTAAAAGCTATAAAACAGCTCGAGTGATTTGACTTTAAGTTAAATATGTGGCCAACTTAATACAACTTATAAATCGCAGTGAAGGCCAGCTCAAAAAAAACCTTCGTTTCTTATTCATTTCCCTCATTAAATGAAAATTAATAACAGAAGAAGAGACATAGAAAGAGATTCACTTCTTTTGAGCTTTTGGATCATTAAGGTACAGCATCCTTTATGTGTCACAAGTTCTGCTTTGAAGTATTCTAGCCTCTTTTTGTTGCTGTTTTCGTGACCTTACATGGGAGAGCTGGGTGATGTGGTTGAGTCGCTCCCGGGCTTCCTGCACCTCCTTGGTGTCTAGCGCCTCCCGCAGAGCCTGCTGGGCCAGATGAGTGTCCAGCTCCAGCTTCACCCAGGCCTGGCAGTACTTGGAGAGGAAGTCCCGTTCGTACGTCCAGAAGTGAACTGGTTGATGAGGCAGGATCGAGAGGAAAGACAGATCAGTGCATCATCAAACTCACATAATTAATGCATTTTTTCATACCTTTACTGTGGAAAAATTCAAGAAATGCCACAAGAAAAGATGGCTTTAAAATAGAATCAAAACAAATCCTAAAGTATGGATGAAGAAGAGGATCAAAGCACTAATTGGATAATAAAAAACAAAAAAAAAATTATTCATCTTCAGCAGATCAAAAGATCAGGTAGTGCATCTCAGTCTACTTTATTCATATTGCATTTTCCTTCCAAACTGGCAACTGGAATGCGTTTTTTTCTGGGTTATTTTCTGGGGTTATTTAAAATTCTTTCCTTCATTTCCTTTGAAATGAGACACAGTTATGGATCTCATGGAGATGTATGCCAAATCAAAGGAATCCTGTCACTTTTTTCCTATGCAGTAATGTTCCATATAGAGACAAAGACTTTGGTGGCAGATATTTCATAGCAGCACTGAGGTACACAGCAGTCCTACTTCCATGGACAGTAGCCAATTAGGAAATCACCTGGGGGAATTTGTTTCTATCCATATTTCTTGTGCTATCAGTACCTGTGGCTTATTAACAGAATAGACAGATACATTAAACTCCTGTACAAAATAAATGCTTCACCAGGCTATAGTTTCATTTTGTTTTTCTTTAGAAACTCTCGTGTGCATTGGATCATTATCATGCTGGAACATCCCTCTTCTGCCAAGTTTCTGCAGACTGGAAATGATCTAGTCAGCCAGTATTTTGGTATATCTGCAGGCATTCATTCCTCCATCTATAAATGTCATCTTGCAGCACCTCTTTGTTTCAACAGTGCAGCATCACAATCCTACCTCCGTGCTCCACTGTCAGGATTATGCATTCACTGCAGTAATCCTGGCCAGGCTCTTACAAACATGCTATCCGAGCTAAACAGATTTATCTTGGTCTCCTCTGACCAAAGAATGTGCTGCTAATATTCATTAGGCTTCTTTTCATGTAATTTAGCAAAGTTTTATCTTGCAGTTTTGTGCTTACAGTGCAAAAAGGGTTTTGTTTTTGGTCGCCATCAATAGAGGTTGATGCTATGTCCAGTCCGTCACACCGTCTGATCTGTCATAGAAACTGATTTCCATTGTTAACACCTGTGCCAAGTCTGAAGCACTTTCCTGACTGTTTTTGTAGATCTATGTTATGTAATGAGTGCAATGTCTGTCCTGTCATTTTAAGGGGATGCTGGGCTGATTAGTGGTACTATAACTCTTTCTATACCTGCTGATTTCTGCTGCAACTGCGTTTCCACTGATTTTCAATGATCTTCCTGTATTCTTCTCCATCTTTGTAAAATCTCACAACCGGGTTTCTTCTATCAATTCATCCCGCATTTTTGTTCTATGTGGAGCCATGATACCAACATGCATGAAAGTTCTGCAGTTTAGAGGTCATTTCTAACCATGGTCATGCCGGTAGACTAACTGGAAATCACATGTGGACTTTTGTGTAAGTGATCACAGGTTTTCTAACTTAGTGAGTGATCGCAGGTGTATTCAGTTTTCTGGCCTCTATTTTTAATATAGTCTTACTATCTGTTTACTCTACTTCAGTTCATTTTCCTTTAATCTTTCTAGTTTTTAGTATTAGTATCCAGTTCACATCATGTACTTGTGGTATCTCATTTTATTTTTCTAATATATTTTAGTTCTTGTTTTTCTAGACACTTGACACACTGTGACACTTCACATAAGCACTTTTAGAAACTTGCATTTTGTACTTTGTCATTTTCTATTTTACTACTAACCTCCATGTAATTGTGTATAGTGCACAAACCTTTGTTTATTGTTTGTTGTACTCTGGCAAAATAATTTCCTCCAGGATGAATAAAGTAGATCTTATCTTATCTTGAAGTACTTGTGATTGATCATCTTTGATAAGAGGAAATATTCAGCTGTTCAATTTAGAAATAAAGCAGTTACTTCGAGTTGAATTGACATTTAAGTGATACTGCACAGGGGGGATTTTCTCAGCAATGAGACTGATCCAGAGTTAATTGCAGCTCTCCAGTTACCCAGCTCAAAGATCTGCAGAGGCATGGTGAGTCCAGGTTCCTTGGTCCCAACCAGAGGCCAGTAACTGGAGCTGAAGTCCTCACTGGGAGGCAGCAGAAGCAGCATGGACAGCTTTTCTCCAAACTGCAGCAGCTCCCGGGTGTACACTCCATACTGATATGCCTGCCAGAGACACAATATGTCTTAATATAACCCAGTGTGAATGTAATGAAGCCATGAAACTGATCCAGAATAATGATGATATAATGTAAAAACAGCCAAACCAAACAGCTTCAGGAGAGTCTTTTCATTCCTAAATAACTTGTAAGATAGTTTAAAAGGAGAATATTGGTCAGGTGGCTGTTTATAAAAGCGTTTTTACCCTGTAGAGGGGGATGTTGAGCTTTGTCAGGAGATGTGTTACCGCCGCTCTCAGAGACCTGACGAATTCCACCAGACCGCTGCTCTCCATCAAGCTGTCCTCCTCGCCGCTTAACAGGTTCTGAACACTGCCACTGGTTGCTGTGTAAACATGACTCTGGAGCCACGCCCACTCCTCTCTGTCGAAGCATTGCATAATAAATCCTCCAAAAACTATTCAAGATACAAAAACATTTCTTTGCACGTTGCAGCCTACTAACTACTAACAGCACATCTCATGTCTTTGGGTTGCTGTTCGACTTCTTCTAGCATGATGTTGTACTGATTTGAGCTACTGTATGGTGATCTCATCAGCTGTGTTACCTGGATACGTGGGCGTTGTGTCGGACCCGTGTGTGGCACAGTAGATTTGGTAGTCTCTGAGGCACCAGAACCCTGATCTGTTCTACAGAGCTGCACAGCTTCAGGATGCCCACATACAGACCCGACTGGGCCCACTGGATGCTGTGCCTGTGGAAGGACAGCTTCTCCTGCAAAACAGAGAAAAATGGGTATGCTGCACGTCAGCAGAGCGGAATGTATAGATGTCTTATATTTCCTGCGTCTTGTTTTGCTTTGTAATTCTGTTAGCTGTTTTGTTTTGGGCTTGCTAAATTAATTTCAATGGATTTTTTGGGTAGCACAGGAGGTAGAATCACGGTTCAGTGACGCTCAGTGCATTTTAGAACGTCTGTGGTGTGTGTTTCTCTCTTTCAGACAAACTCAGCTCACCTTGAGCTGCTCATACAGCATGTCCATGGCGGTGGGCTCAGGCAGCAGAGGAGTTCTGCTGCGGTTCTTTTCCAGGCGGGTCAGAGGGATCCAGTGAAGCGGCGGGTCAGGAGGGCTGGAAAAAAATTAAATGCAGCCACCAGTGAGAAAAGTTTGATTAAATAATATAGGACAACCCAGCCAGTCTGATAACCAATTAGGTTATTATCTCCCTTGAGCAAGAGAAATTCTAATTTGGGTAAAAAAAAAAAAAAAAAAAAAAAAGCCAAGCAGATTGATTCAATCTGGTACATTTTGAAAATGTTTCATTATGAGTCAGTGACTGTAAACAGCTGGCTGATGAGTTAGAGACTTGCCTTTCAAAGAGAAGACAGACGTGACAGCCTTCATTTGATCCGGGGGAAGTTAAAAAATGTCTGACAGGGATTAACAGAATGTAAAACGAGACTCTTTCTCACCTCGGAGGGTTTGGAAACTCCTTCAGAGTCACTAGTAGCACATTGCCCTGCCTGTCTTTGAGCGGTTCGTAGTAAACCTGGCCCAGATCCTCGGTTCCCAGAGAAGACTGACAGCAGAGAAAGGTGGGAAGACGGTGAAACGGAAACATGGGGATGAATAAATATGAGGATATTAGGGATTAATTCAGCGAATCTGTAGGTGCAGGTGCGAAGTCTGACTGAGGCAAGCCTCGCAAAAATTAGAGAAGAAGGAGGAGGAAGAGATGTAAAGAGGTCATTAAAATAGCAATTAATTCATTTTTGATGTATCTTATCTTATAAGTAAGCTGCTTAAGTTCCTACCTGCAGCTGGGAAACAGCTCTTAAAATGTTGTGTCTGTTCTGGAGGAGGGAGGAGGGGGATGAGTGAGCGGAGGAAAGGGCTTGCTGGAGCCAGGGCACTTGCTGCCAGGCACAGGACAGCTACAGGAAAAAGACACTCAATGTTACACTGTAATTCCCATAGAAAACAGCCTGCATTACAAACAACTACATTTGCAGTCTTAATAAATGCTATATGTATGTTGACTGTGTTCCAAATCACCTGCAGGGTTTTATATATAGGATAAGACAAGATAAGATAAGCCTTTATTAATCCCACAGTGGGGAAATTAACAGTGTTACAGCAGCAAAGATAGTACAAACACTAAGGAAATGAAGCACAAAATGAAAAATAAACCAAGATGTACAAGTACTAAAGAGAAATAACATTCTTGCACATGCCAGTGGTATTGTACAAATTAATACACGAATGGAAATATTGTATTGACATAAGTATTAATATTGCACAGGGTATTTTAAAAGTGCAAGAGTGTGTGTGTATATATATATATATATATATATATATATACATATATTTGTTAATTGTCTCAAATAAGAGTTCAACCCAAGAAAATCTAGCCTGTGATGGGAGATTTTTCCAGGTTTGCAGTGGAAGTTTGATATGCTGGTGCTATGGGTTAGAAGAAAGACTAGGGTCTGAATCCTGGCTGAAACCACAAATGAATCTTGACTTTTAGCTTCAAGGGGCTTAGACCATTTCATTTTTTTCATACTTCTGCTAACTGTTGCTTTAAAGTCTGAAGTCCTGTTGCTGACTTATACTTTCATTATCTCCTCCTACCTCCTAACTGTGACTCTTTCTAGCTGGAAACATTTTCTACTATGTCACAGTCTTGACTTCTGTGTAGTAAATTTGTGTCTTGCAGTTTAGCTGTATAGGGGGTAGAGTCTAATGACAGTTCACCTTTGCAAACCAAATGAAGTCGTGGGTGATGGAGGTGGAGCAGCACTGGATCTCCACCAGTGGGATCTGATCTTCAGCTGTTACCAGGATGTTTTCCTTGTGGTAGAACACAGTTGCCAGATACACGCCCCTGATGAGAATATGAGACAGACCAAATAAAGAGTAAACACAGAGTCAGAAAAAATGGAAGTTTATTCTAGGACTACTTTCACTTAGAAGTCATTATGAGTCTAAACAATAATCTTTGTTGACATTGCACAGCGGATGTTTGTTGTTATTGTTATTTAATCATCGGAACCACAAAATCTGCCTGCTGGTTTGAAAGGCACGTCATCTTTTTAAAAAGTCAGAAGCTCTGAAAGCTGAAAGAATTGTCTATTTTCCAACTTTCTGACGTTGCCTGAAGTAACCAAGTGTGATGAGCAGTTCTGCTGAAAACATTAACCAAAGGTAAACTTTTTAAATTCTGTAAAAAGCTAAATATTCTGCAGCCCTTACACTGTAAAAAAAATACTAAAAATGCATATAAAAAAAAATATAAAAAATAAATTTTAAGGTGAAATACTATCAAACCATGACAGTAACAATCTGTAAACTCTAAAACAGTTTGATACAGTTTATTTAACACTGAATCACCATCAATAAGTTAATCAGGAGAAAACTGTATTTTTAAAAAAAACTTTCTCTTGAAAAAAATGACATTTCCCTTCTCTTGCATAGTTATTTAATGGAATTTCTACTGATAATGGAAACATGCCTTTATATTTATAACAAGTAACGTGGCAATTTTTGCATTTATTTCATGTAAAAAACACAGTTTGGACCTGTCAAATTGATGAACTGACATATGGTTTAATATTCATGACAGCTATAACTGGAATTTTTGCTAAAAATACACATTAAAAGTTAAATACACTAATTGTTGTGCTGATAATGGAAAAAATGCTGTAATATTTATAATAGGTCACAGAAAATTTATTTTATAGGTGTTTTCATGTAAATTTTTATGTAAAACTAAATTTCTTCAAAAGTTAAAACTTAACAGTGAAATATTGAATAAAGCACATTTTTTAACCGTAAAATCAACAGTATCAAGACATTTCTTTACCATAAATGAAGAAAATGTTTTATCATGATTTTACAGTAGCGTTCTGGGAACCACAGCTGGCAAAATTTTACTGTAAAATTTTAATTTAATTTTTTTTTTTGCAGTGTAGTCTAAACGTGAAAGCACTAGTGACTCAGGTGGGACCAAGAATCATGTGACTAAAACTGAGGTATTTTTGGGCTGAATTGTAGGCTGTGAAGAAAAAAGTACAGAAATAAATAAAAAGTGTTGGCAGTAATCTATAGTATGCAGTATTGGTAACACCTGTGGGCACTCTACATGTTAATTCCAGGTCTTTCGCGTTTTTGTAAAAGAAATAATCAAATCAATATTTGTCTTAATATGATTTATGTCTTTATAACTTTGCTCTACTGCACAGAAGACATTTTTGAATTCTTTCTACTTCTAGCTAAGGGTTGTTCTGTTTCCATAGAGGTGTGGGACTTTACATTGCAGTGAAAAATTAGTCATGACAGAAGCAAAAAACTTCCAAAAACTGTTTGGAGTTCAGAGCGTTAAAATGCAACAATATTCTAAACAATTTGAACTGTAAATAGCAGCTGTTCAAATGATGTTTATTCTTCTATTCTGTGTACAACTACTTTTTAAATACACAGTTGCAGTTCATTTTCATGCATGACCACCCTTTTCTATTTAGGAGCTGTCCTATTTATTCTCTCTCAGCTACTGATTCTGGTGAGTGGTATGCATTCATTGCTTGCAGCAGGAAGAGGCCTATATCAATCACTCGCCGCTGGCCACAGTCCAGTGATTTCACCTCATTGTCCTGTCAGAAGTTCCCCTCACTAATCTTGCAGCTGCAGCAGCTCTAATGTGACTACTGTTCTTTCCAATAAGTGTAACAGATAAGAGTTTGCACTTGTACTTTGTAGTCTACACTGCTGTAATCGCATCACATTAAATCTGTTACTCCTGACACCCTCAAGGCACCGTGGGACAGGTAAGACAGATGGAACGCTACCTCTGTAGGAGACGAACAAACTTGGTGGCGGACTGGAACAGTTGTTTGATGCCTCGAGACACTGACAGACGCTTGCTGGGACTCTGGGGCTTAGAGCTCTCTGTGGAAAAGGGGAGAGGAGGATCAAGCTGGGTGAAAATCACTTTATCTGTCAAAAAGTACATTCACTGTACACGCACAAGGTATTTGACTGGTTGAAGGTGGTGAAATAGTTTTCCCTGTAATGAACAGAATTAATATGGTACATGCAATAAAAGTCAGAAAAGTGAGTATATCCGTTTTTTTATAAAACATCACAACAAATGTGATCTTCGTGATGATTACTAATACAAGAGAAAATAAAAAAGTATTGATATTAGTTCCATCAGACTGCAGCACCATTTGCCTGTTTTGATTTGATTGATCCATAGGTCAATATATAATTGAGGGACTTTTGAAGTCCATGGGATATATCTTGTATACAATTTTATTAAAAGTTTAAAAAAAAAAAAAAAAATTATATTCACTATGATCATGTCATTACAAATTCCATAATTATTTATTATGGAAACAATTATTTTTTAGTAAAAAATGACTGGATATCACTAAAACGTCAACTAAATAACCATCCAAATTTAATATCAACCTCCTTCTAGTTAGCTAAACAATAATAAAATGGGCTTTTTCAAAAATAGTTTTGATTTTGTTCTTTTTATTAAGTTGAGATAATCATGACAGATGTTTCTTTTTCGGCAATATATCAAATTTTATATGAAAAATAACAAATTGTATCGGTGTCCGAGAAATCACTTTCAACTAAGTTACTCATTACAAAAACACCTCTCAAGGAAGTGTGTTAATTCCAGATCACATGACCTGCTCCACATGATGTCATTTCCTCCTGAAGAAAAGACTGGCCAGACTCCAAGGATTTCTGAGTTATTTAATATAAAGTAGTGTGTGAGTCAAGTGTGGATTTATGGCATGTCAACAGGTTTACTACAGTATCTTTATAAATAACTTTAAATTTCAATTTTACTCAATTGTATATAGAATATTTAGAAGGATCTTTCTATAAAAATACCATGCGGTGTTTGGTTATAGGTGGCCATGTTGATTTTAGGCCTGAAGGTGGCAAAAAATGTCAACTATGATACCTATCAACTATGTTACAAAAAGTCACACAATTATATATTTACTCCCATATTTGGTTGTATTTCTATTAGATATTACATGCTCAAGTTGACCAAAATGCAAGAAGGCATTATACAAAATAGAAAGCAGATTCTCTAATACTTTTAGTCAAATTATTATTAAAACATTAAGAGTAAAACATATTGGATTCTCATAGAAAATTAAGACTCGCTTACAATCGGAGACATTTGCAGCTGAGGTGAATTAATTTCACTGTGATGCCAACACACTGTAAAGTAGCTTAGCAATAAATGTATGACTTGCAACTTTATGGATGCATACATGCTTACTCAACAGCAACAGAATATGCATTTGCAGCATTCATCCATTAGTTATATCCTGCTTGTATCTGCTTTATTCTGTAGAGCGTATTGTGGCTGACACAAGGCGACAGGCAGGGTACATCCTGGACAGTGTATCGGAGGGATAACACAAAGAGCATAAACAACCACTAACACCTCAGGCCACGTTAGGATCACCAATTAACATGCACATGGAAGTAGAAAAACCTGGAGAAAACCAATGCAGGCACAGGGAGAACGTGTAAAACACTACGCCACTGTGCTGCACAAAATACATCACCAAACCGCCTTTTATTACCTATGCAATATCCTCTGTAATGTGACTCTTTGGCATCTTCCAGCAGCTTCCTCACTAGGCCCTCATGGTTCCTGAACTCTGACTTGACACCGATGCACTCTCTCCAGCCTGCTCAGGATAAAAAAGAGACACTTATTCATTTCATGCAATCAGGAAAAATCATTCAGACAGCAAGAACTAATTTGCAGGCGAGTCCTGAATGCAGCTTACATTTTGGTGATTAGGAAGCCAGAGCGCTTGCATGAGCAACCATCTGTGTGTTGTG
Organism: Amphiprion ocellaris; assembly: GCF_022539595.1. NCBI lineage: Eukaryota > Metazoa > Chordata > Actinopteri > Pomacentridae > Amphiprion > Amphiprion ocellaris. Next base: position 7,178,722 of record NC_072784.1, on the reverse strand, counting down.
ACTCTGAAAGTTCTATGTTGACTCATTCTAAGTCGCTACAACTCTGTCTCAGTTTAATTTCGGTATGAATTTTAAGTTAAGTGCTATTTATTGGATATTTCATGATGGTAAACATTGCTATTATCACTATGACAGCTGTATCCTGACCTATGTTTGGATTCCTATTAACCCTCCTGTCGTCCTGCGGGTCAAAACTGACCCATTTTAAAGTTTGAAAATGTGGGAAAAAAATATATTTTCACAGTGAAACTTCTGATGTCCACATTTTCAACATTTTTGGGAAATCTTTGAACATTTTTTGGTGGAAAAAAAGAAATGTTAAAAATGTTTCTTAAGAACATTCACAAAAAAATCAACCAAAATCCAGCGAATTTCGCTGGATTTTGGTCGATTTTTTTGTGAATGTTCTTAAAGAAAATATTTGAAGTTTTACTGATATATATGTAACTACTTTAGATATTTGTAAGATTTTTTTTTAGGAAGATTTTTACTAATTTTTAAAAAATATTTACAAGAATTTTCTCGCCAAATTTGGGGGATTTTTTTTAAAAGAAATAAAACGTTTAAGGGAAACTTTTAAGGAATTATTGGAATTTTCTTCCTGAAGGTTTTGCAAATTTTCAGAAATTTGGGGAATTTTTTTTGCTGAATTTTTGGATTTTTTCAGACAAGGAAACAATATTTTTTGGTGCCCGTAAATGAGGACAACAGGAGGGTTAAGACTTGTGACTATTCTTCATGTTTATTGTCCATTTCAAAAACATTGTTTGCATTTTTTTTTTTGCCTTGATAGACAGCATAGGGTGGAAAATAATAACGTGCAACTAAGGGGGTGAGGGTGGGGTCAGGGACGCTGCAGGAAAGATTATGCGCCATATTAAAGTTCAAAGCAGCGTGGAAACGAGGCTTCATTTATCTACAACCCACGACTGGATTCCACTTATTTCATATCAAGCTTGATGCCAGCCAAGTAATTTCATTACAGTGGGCCAGAGAGACAAAGAACGGAGCCCTTTTCAAAGCACTTTGTCCACATTCATCAAAGTTTCTGCAGTTCGGTATACTCACTGGAGGGGGCAGCGCTGACTGGAGTGGAGCACTGAGGCGGGCCCCATCCTTTCACATTGTAGGCACTCACTCTTACAAAGTAATGCACTCCCTGTGTTTGGACAAGCACCAGACCGCCAAATTATCACCACGCATTAACCTCATGAATCATCCATGACAAGACAAAGAAATCACATAGCGCTCTCATTATTAATTCATCCGGTTAAGTAAGGCTGTTGATGAGTGCTCTCTTATGGGAAGTGGCTCGGTGCGGTAGATGATGATACTCGAGCAATAAATACAATCTGTGTGCAGGTGTAGAGCCGCTGCATGTATGTAAGCATCATTATGTGTCACTAAGTGTGTGGGTTTCTGTGTGTATTTCTCGCATGTATGTGGCTGCAGTTGATATCTGTGTGAGTGTGGTACATGACTTACTGCTGTCAGTCCCTTGATAACATAGGAGGGGTTCTTGGTTTCTGTAACTTGCGCTGAGCCAAGGATGCGTTTAAAGCTGGCTGAGGTGCTCCATTCCACTATGAACACAAAGCAATGCCAGTGGCAGATTTACTCCCTGGCTTTTCTCAAAGCCCCCATAAGGTACAAGTAAGGATCTGAGTGTTTACAATTTTGGGAACGTGCCGTACCTGGCCATAATCTACTCTTGGCTGTGAAGCTTGACATTTATGCATCTGTAAAGCTAAGTAGCAAAAACATGGCCTGAACGAGACACAGAAAGAACGGGCTTTTACACCTGCAAGCCTCAAGAAATAATTCCTTCAGTTATTGATTAAACCTCGGTCCATTTTTTATCATACATCTCCCTGAGCCATTTATCTTTCCATCCATCTCTCCATCCATAATACATCAAATTCTTCTTATCTTATACACCACCTACCTCTGTAGCGGGTGATGAGCCCCGTGGTGTTCCCCTCTGGCTCTTTGATCACCACAAATAGAGACGATGTGCTGGTTACCAAGATGGATACATGTATGGGAGGGCCAGGGAGCTCTGGATGAGACATGTAAAAGACAAACTGATGATGTATACTACATGACTTCATCATAAAACACATTTGACTCCTTATAATTTAATGGATGCAGTTAAAGAAGCAATTTCCTGCTGAGAACCGAGGTGAAAAAGAATCTTTCAATCTGACTATTTTGTGATTTCCTCCCGTTTTGGAGGTGAAACAACAACTCACAATTTAGAAATACAACAGAACAATTTTACCTTAAAAACACAGCAACACTCTGAAATCAATATAGACCAACAAGAAAACAAGAACGCCAATCCATTTTCTAATGAAACTATAAAAAATTTAATTAAACAACAATAGTGCAAAATTTTAAGAGATTCAATGAAACATAGTAATATCCAACTATATATGTATTACATTAATTACTTTACATTCAATGTGAATGTAAGCAGAGAACTAGCCAGCTAGCTAGCTATTAGCTAACCCCATTAAATCGTCCTCATGTTCATAACAGTTGACATTCATAAAGGGGCTATTATTTTTCCTGAGAAAAGTTTAATTGAACTCTGACTCCAATGTATAATTCCTGACATGTTCATGAACAAGTAAGTATATGATTACCATAGGTAAAACAATTATATCCTAACAATTTTTGACTGAACTTTTCTCTTTTCCTGGCAGGCGCATTTTGCTGCCGTCTCCATTTTGTCTCAGCATGAAAACAAAGTTCCCCTCATCCCACTCAGACACTCGAGATATCATTGGAAAGGCCAGGATGTCCTCTATTGAGCACATCTGGATTTAGTAGGGTAGTTCAAATGAATCAAAAGATAGAGATCAAAAACAAATGTCCAGTACAGAGGACATAAATGAATGGGTCGGGTCTCTGGAGGATATTGTGAAGCAAAACAAACACAATCAATGACCACTAGTTGATAAAGACAAGAATCTTCTTCCTCTGACCCCCAACCTAATCTTATTATTACCGTATTAAACCGTATTGTTCCGAGACACCGTGGGAGCCGTTCATTACAACCACAACTGGTCCAGTTTCAGTATCTGTAGCTTTAAATCCGACTGAGCCGCTGCTGTCTACACCCTTTATCAGGAAGAGGGCTGCAGGCACATCTCTATGACAAGCTGTGTTCACATTTAATAGCTGACTTTAACTATCCAGAATGAAAATGACAGATGTCAAAAATCATGATTATAATTATGACTAGTTGTTGTTACACTGTGATTAGTCGGAATTTTTGTTCTTGACATCTATAGAGTCATTCTGAGCAGTCAAAATGACACTTTGAGATATCTGTAATTCACTTTAGACAAGTCAAAATAATAGTTGGTATCTCAAATGTTATTATGACTAATCCAAATTGTTGTGTGTGATGCTGCTCATGTATTCCATTGGATGTTAGTCCAGCAAAGCATTTGAACAGTGTAATGGCAGCTGCTGTGGTAGACAAGATCAATGGAAAATGCTACGAAACAGGAGGAGATTATCAGCAAGAAGTCTGCGGAGAACGAGAAGTTGTTAATCAGGGACTTGTGGTTGAAATTTACCAGAAGTTTGGCCTCAGGCTGCTCTGAAATGATGGTAAAACTGTCTGTCATACGTAGTTACGGTTGCAGTGCTATAATGTTTAAGAAGACATTTTGTCCCCCCCTCCCACTCAACATAGCTTCTGAGATAACTACAGATATCTGCAATGTCATTTCACCCATTTGAAACTGCAAGTCAAGATATCTGTAATTACATTTTAGCTGGTCATAAATCCATTTCAAGGTATCCGTAACATCATTCTGAATAGTTCAAATTTAATTCAAGATGTCTCAAAAGGACAATGCAGATATGCTGAACTGAGATTAAAGATATGTTAAACTGCAATTATGGTTAGTCGGAATTAAACTTTAGATATTTGGAGTAGTCTTAATTCAGTTGCAGATATCCTCAAATGAATGCATGGCATTTGTCATGAGACAATGACAGAGTAGATATTTGAAATGTTCTCTTTGAGTATGAAGAATTACAGATAGTTGCAACACACATCAACTCTAACTATTAAATGTTAAAATGGTTTAATATACACCGCTGTCTGCATCTACTCTGTTTCATGAGTGGCAAAGAAGAGCCCAGTGGAGAAGAAGACTCACTTTCTGATCAGTGGAGAAGGAAAGGGAAAGAGATGGTGTTTTCTCACATTTTGTGTGTCTCTTGACACACTGGGGACATGCAATTATGTTTAAAAACAATGCATAATGGATTTTAGCATAACATGGCTCCTTAAACACTAGCCCAGAGTTTCAGTTATGTGACCAAATTTAAATATGCTCTGCCCTCTGACTCTAGCCAAAGGGGTTTTATAACCATAAGCTGTGACCTGAAGTGAATCGATTACTAGAAGTCACTGGCCTCAGACAAAGATCTCTCTATATTTTCCATTTTAAGCATTTAGTCAACATTTTTGTCCAGAGAGATTTGTAATACTATTTGTGGAAAAGAGTAAGGTTAGTTTCGCTGCACACAAAAAGAAAAGCTGGCGCCTGATTGCTCTTACAACAACACTGTGGTCATAAAAGCAGTCAGGGAAGAGAGCTGGGAGTGCTTAAAAAGAAATGCAATAAGAGCTAAGGGGAAACATCTATAAAGAGCAATCAGAATAAGTACAGAGGGGACATCAGAACACGGTTCTAGAAAAAAAATTACATGCATCATTTGAATTAATGGAGAGCCAAGAGGAAGAAGAAAAGACTCCAGCAGGTTGGTGCTTAGAACGGAAAACCAAGAGGCCTGATACAGCAACACAGGCTGCACCAATGCTTTGAGGGTATTCCAGGTGTTGATTTTTTACTCACATGTCTACCAGCACCAAGGTTGTATTTGATACAGGCAGCCATTGGAAGGAGTGCAGGACATGGGAGAGTTTGTGAAGCCTGATGACAAGGCAGTCTGCTGAATTTTGTATGAGTTGAAAGTGGCTAGAGGGAGACTTTAAAGAGGCCAGTTAGGAGTTACAAGAGGCCGGAATGGAAATCAGTAAAACTTCAGCAAGATGGTGGGCTGAATACTTGATCACTAAGGATCTTGTCATCAGTGATGGAGGGCTTTGTAGAGGAGAACTGGGGAATAAAGGGCCTAGCTTCTTCAAATGAGTTTAAAGATAATGCTAAATAAAAAATAAAACAGTAAGAGGAAGAAGGGATGCGACCAGACTGAATTAGGACCACTGACCTGTCTTGTGGAAGTTCTCTCTCATCCGGCAGTACAGCTGCAGCCTGAGTCTCCAGAGGCGGATGTGTCTCTGAACTTCAGCCTGTGCCTGAGGTCCTGCTCCAGCCTTCCTCACTAACTCCGTCTTCCTCTCTTCTACTCGTTTATCTGCCAGTGCCACCAAAGCATCCAGCTTCAGCGCCCACTCTGCTGGTCGGCACACTGAGAGGTAATAAATTTAAGAACAACGGTCAGACCGAGAAAAGGGACATATGCTGAGTCGAGCCTTACAACAGTATATTAAACCATACACTTCCGTCAGATGTTTTGGCGATTTTTGATTACTTAAATGTTAAGACTTACAAACGGGGTTGTGTCTGGCTCCCGCCTTCGTCAGCACATGGAGCAGAGGGGAGTTGTGGGTAAGGGCAGCCACGTCCAGGGGGACCAGGCCCTGTTCGCTGACCCTGTTCACCCCTTTCTCCCGCTCTCTCTCCCAGTCCTTCTCTTTCTTTTCTCCTCTCTCCCACAAGCTTCCCCCTCCACAGCTTGTCTGTTCTCTGGACAGCAGGCTTTGTACAGCCAAAGTGTCCTCATTTTCCACTGCTTCCCACAGGGTCTTGTACTAATGGGCGGCAGGAGAAAGGATGCAGGGCCACAGGAGGGTGGGGAGGTGAAGGAGTACGATCGAGGAAGAGGATTTATAAAGAAAAACAGATTTATTTTACAAGGTTGTTGTGGAGGCAGAGGAAGCAGATGAGATAGCAATTCAGGAAACATTAATCAAATCATAAGTCAAAGCAGCTTAGGATGATTCATTCATACATTAACCTCCTGAGACCAAAAAAATAACAAGATTTCAGTTATGATTGATAAATTATGAGATAAAATCAGCCTATTGAAAAAAACAAGTGTAGAATTTATAAAAAAAAAAACACTATGTTTTAATGTTCTTGCTTTTGTAGTGGACATCAGGGCAGTGTTTGTTTTTTGCTCTCTGCGTGTTTGTATCAGAAAAGAATTGAGAAAAAAAAAAGAATTCCCCCTTAGGGACCCTCATCTCCTGCTATAAAAGTTATATTTAGAGTTTTTTCCATGAAAATAATCCCCTTAAAAATGCCTTTGCTGTGTCTCCACATTGTTGCTTTTTTTAAAATCTGTAGCTCTACAAAGCCACTGCTTCTCTCCACTGTCCCCTCTCTGGTCACTGCAGCTCAAGCACACCAGCTCACCTATGACTCTTTTGAAGCACTGTGAAATGACTCTGTGCTACACAGTGACAAGTTGTCATTCAGCCACACATGTTCAAAACAGATTCTTAAGGAGAATAATGATACACAGACCAATCCCTGCAATCTGACAGACAGGTTTGATTCTTTAGATTTGCTAGTAACAAAACCCTAGAAGTCTTAATCTTTCTTTTTTGAGACTGTGATAGCACGCTGCAGTTTCAAGGTGGAAGTGTTCAGCCTTGGTGTTGATGTTTTGCTTATAACATATCCCTTGGCCCATAAATAACAGGGGGTTGTTAAACTTGCCAATTTCAAACGGACATTGGAAATTAGTTTTTGTTTTTTTTAGTGCAACATATTTATGTCAGAGGTTGTCATTCCAAAAAGCCTGCACACAGAAGCACTCAGAGGAAAAACACAGCAAATAACCCAGTGAAAATTAGACAGGATATATATAGTTGATGGACTGCATCTGCACTGTGCACGACAGGAGAAAGCGCTTTATAGTGCCTCATTTCCACTCACGCACACACCTCAGGCAGTAAAACTACTAGGTGGTTGCTGAACTGGAGCTGCATGTAATCGCTAAAAAATATTTCAGAAATGATCAGAAGGATCCAGTGGTTCAAACTACCTTCCCTGTAATCAATGACTTGTTGTATTAACCAATGGCAGCTGCCAGTGTGGCTCAGGACAACTGGCCAATCAACAAATTTAACTAAACACGGAATGAAATAATTACAAACAGACATTTCTAAGTCACCCCAAACTTTTTGACGGTAGTGTATATTAGACTAACTAGGTCCTCTTGTCTCCTGTTGCAGTTCTAAAAACAGCTTAGACTAACATTGTTCATCACTTCTCTTTCTCCATCAAAATGTGGTTATCAAGCTGCAGCCATTTTGACAACTCCTATTGTTGCCGACAAAACCAGCCGTCTCCCAAAAATTCTCTTCCTGTACAACTAAACTGCATTCTGAATTCCATTTTTAAGGAAAAGGTCTTTACTGACGATTTGATTAGTTTGTGACTTATTGCAAATACAAGCCTGTCCTTCTTCATCGCAGGTACAGAAATTAGGTTTCTTTCAAGATGTAAATGAGAATGCAGTTTAGTTGTCGGAAAGTCATTCTGTGGAGACACGTGAGATATAATTGGAAAGACGGCATTGGAAAGGAGTTTTTACCACTACTGGCTACATGCATATAAAAATGCAGATGAGAGACACATGTCCCAAAAATGTTTTAATCAGGTCTCAGGAGGGTGGTGACAGAGTCAGTCAAGGAAAAAGGTAATAACTTCAACGGTAGCGAGGACATTTGAGTGACCAAATTTCCCCTGAAAATATCAACGAAATATCTTACAGCCTCTGCAGACTTGCTGAGGTGTTTCGGTGTGTCTATTTCCGCAGCAACAGACGATTCTCCACCCCTCAGTCTCACGGACAGGTTTCTGTAGATGCGTTTGGGCGAGACGGGACCCAGAGAGCGCCGGCGCTGGGGTGGGTTCCTCATGGATACAGACATGGCAAGAAAGGAGAGCAGGGAAGAGACGAGAGAGAGGGTACAACAGAAGAGGATAACTAAAGAAATGAAGAAATAGTAAGCAGAGGTGTGACAGATTAAGTAATTAAAAGAAAGATCAGGTCCCCCAACTTGATAGCCACAGAGAATTATAAAAAGCCAAGGTTAATAGAAAGCTGGTTCGGAGCATAGCGGGGATCAAAGTGAGAAACACAAAGAGAGAAATGAAAACAGAACATAAAGTCAGGATTACACAAATTTACATGCAGTAAAGACAATTTTCTGCTGACTTGAAGGATGGGCTGAGCAAAGTGTTGCGTGGGTGGATGAATGGGTAAAAGTTACAATGCCTGTACAGAGCAGATGAAAATGCCTTGAAGCATTTATTTTCGTGCCTCTTACTATTCTGCCTTTTGTTCTTCTTTTACCTGCTATTATGTGACACGGGTTTTATCCGCTCTGAATAGAGTTTTCCAGTGCACAAAGGAACAGACCCATCAATCTAATTAAAGGATGAAAGGCATGTAGAAGAGCCAAGATTCCTTCCTGTTAATCAATTTGAATCTCCTCATATCATCAGCATGAAGATGAAAATCCATCATCGCTACAGTAATGATGGTTCATTATCAGTTCCATTGCTTTTTCATCATTACAGTTAGCCGGTATTGTGCCTGAAAATCTGTCTTACGGCTTTTATTTTCAACACTTGGGCAAAATGCAGCCTGGCGTAGTGTTTTTTTTTCTCCATCCTCTTCAGTCAGCAAGTCTCTTTCATATGCCACTGTCTTTCTTTCCTCTCCTTTCACAGCCCTACAGTTTGAAGTGATTTTTATGCCGCTTTGATTTACGTCATGCCCCAAGCATTCAGATATGGAGAGCATCTTTGCAAATGTGTGATACTCAGACTCTATCATCCCTGTCATCTCTCTCTTGTCGTTACTTTCCCATCTAAACAAAAGCCTCAAATTTCTGTGATTATTTCCACCCATCTCCCTATCAAGTTAAGTCTTAGTGTGCTGAAGAATGCACCGTCTTTGTGTGAAAGCAGATACTCCCCTGGCTGGTGTGAGCCGAGGACAGAATATGAGGGCTCTGGCCACAATGACGCCACATCACCACTGTACCTGCCACCTCAGCGGGTGACTCACGAGCTCATACAGTACCCGCACTGTCTATATACATGGATACGGGTGCATAGGGGTTAGACCGACCATTGTTATTGGTACAGTTTTCCTTGTTGGCAATGTGGAAAGTGCTGACGAGAAAGTTGAGATAGGAAATAAGCTTAAGTGTAAGGCAAGGCAAAACATCAAAATAGCCCTGCAGTCAACAGTATCAATAGCAGTTATGGGAGCAGGGTACTGTTGCCTATCTACAGACATACACTATAGAGTCATTGTGGTTTTTGCTGCATGTCAGTATCTCAGGCTGTGATGTTGGTTTTAAAAAAAATCTTACTTCTGTACTGTGACTGACGTGCTGACAGTAGAGTCTGTGGTATATATCAAAATAGTCTTTCCGGTTAGTCTGTCTGCTAAATGCTGTGGTTCTTAAGTTCAGCAGTGCATGCAGATAGGTGGTGACAAATATTTCTGATCCCCCATGAACTAACAGTGCACTTTCATTCGTGTGAAAAAGCTTGGAGATCATCAGAAAAACTAAGACCTTTGTGTGAAAAAATGAATCACACATCTCACAGATTACTTAGGGAGTCAAGCCGCAACAGGTAAAATTAAAATCAACATATAGGTCCAGACATACAGAAGTGAGTACACACCTGCAATGATTCAAAACTCTACTTCTCAACAACTGCATCAGGTCAAAGGGGGGTATTTCCTCTCATGCACAATCAAAAACAAATACTTTATAAAGACCACACTGAAAATCCAGAACCTGAAGTCGAAATGAAACACAACAAAAGTGAATACACCTGTGACCGCTGACACAAAAGTTAGAAAACCTGTGGTCACTGCAACTAAACAGAGAACACCTGCGATTTCAAATTATCGTAACTGCATGAACATGGTTATAAAATGAGCTGTGAAAAGCTGAACATTCTCAGTTTTGGACCTATTGGCTGTTTCTCTCTGGAAACACCATTGCAACAGTAATCAGGAGGTATCTACCAAGCCATAGTACCATTAATCAGAGCTATAGCTGCTGCTCTCCTAAAATGACATCACGGACAGTGCACTATTTGCACAATGTAGCTCTGAAAAACAGATGGTCAGCTGCTTCACACTTTTGCAAAGACGTTATCAATGAAATGTCAAGATGTCAGCCTCTATGGACAGCATCCAAGAGGAAAACCCTTGCTTGCTGTTTGGTGCAAATCCACAAGAAAAACCTTTGCTAAAGAACATTAAAAGAATCCTGATGAATATTAGGAGAACATTGGGATTATACAGAGATAAATTTGCTCAGCTCAGGTAATGTCAAGCACGTTTGATGTGAACCTGGCCAGAATAACACCAGTGAATGCATAGTCCTGACAGTGAAGCACAATGGTGGTGGACGTGGGATGATGAGTGCAAAAGGTACTGGGCAGATTACATTTATAGATGGCCTGTGGATATTCCAAAATACTGGCTGACTGGATGACTCCCGGTCTGCCGAAGCTTGGCAGTAGAGGAACATTCCAGCATGATAATGATCCAAAGCACTCTGCCAAAATCACACAAGACTTTCTGAAGAAGAACATGAAAACTATAACCTGGGCAAGCATGCCACCCCATTTAAATAACCTTAGGGATGTTTTAAAGAGCAACACAACCCATCCAGCAAAGAGCAACTGAAGAAAATAGTCCCTCAGGAACACCTCACCCTACTATTTTTTATTTTATTTTTTTTTTTTACCATTGGCATCCTCCATGCTGAAACTATGGAGTTTGTCAAAACAAAAATGGACATATGGTGGAAAAATAATACTTTTAAATTTCAGTAATGGAAAGTGCATTGACTTTAGTAGCTTTGACTTCCAAATGTGTGCCTGTATTTTTAATCTTGAAAATTTCATAAGTGCTAACAGCCTAATATTCAACTTTGAAGTAATGCAGTTATTGTCAGGTGATTATTGTTGAATCATTAGACTTTTATGTGATATTGCAATAGAGGGTGGACTCACTTCTATTGATCAGTTTCTAAATTTAACAACCAACAACAACAGGACAATAGTGTTTCAGTTTTCTAAGTTTATGAAACTGACCTAATCAGTCATTTGCAAAGTTTTATTAAAGTTTCTGCAATCCACAAACTTTTTTAGGCAATTTTAGGACAACTGCAAACGTGTAGCTATCAAATTTAAAGAATATTCTACAAGACTACAGGTTAATTATATTCTCTATGTCAGAAAAAGGCATCGTGCATTAACGTCAGGTGGAAAAAATATTACAAAGTAGTAAAAAAAAGACGAGCAAGAAAGAACTACACTATGGATGAATGTTAACCTCTGCAATAGTAAAAGTTTGGTCTTACCGTCCGTCGGTATTTTCACTTTAATCCTCTTTTTCTCCGAAGCTGGACCGCTGCTGTAACATTTTTCTTTTCATAATGAACAGCTTGTTGCTCTGACATAATCCATGGTGCCGGTTTCAAACACTTTTCACCTCTGAGGGTGAAGCGGACCTGAACGCACCACCCGAGCGACGGACCGACGGTTTTCTGACGCACAAACACACACGCACACGTCTTCCTAGCTCCGCCCTCTTCCTACTTGATCTCACGCAGTTCCAAGAACCAAAGTTTTTTTTTTTTAAAAAGAAAGCCCCCAAGCCGCTGTTCTCTTGAGAATGCTGGGGCTAAAAAAACAATAGAAAACGTTGTAACTAAGGTGTGGTTTGCAGAGAGTAGCTCAGTATTTTTATTTAGTTTAGGCACGATAGATGCTTAAATCATTGGGTGGTCACATTAAGCATGGCTTTGGGCATCCTCACACAGGAGATTTTCAGTGTTCTGGTGAGTTTTTATGCACCAATTTGTGGTTGAAATTTCGTTATTTATATAAAGTAAAACACAGAATTCACTCAATTTCTTCTTTTATGTATTTTATTGAAGGGGACAAATGTTGAGGGGGATGTGTCCTTTGGATGTCTCTTGAAATCTTATGTTTGAATACACCGTCCTGTTCCTGAATAAAGGACTAGAGTATGGATTGTAGTGAATCAGCTCAATGCTACCAAGTAGTGCTGCAATTTTCTTTCAAGCCAGCCAGTTAAATGTGCCGTATAGTGTATACAAAGAGTTGCCATAAAGGTATGCAAATCATCATTACAAAAAAAAAAAAATGCAGTTGCTACTTTTGTAAAAGTTAACAGAAGGCCTTTCTACAGCGCTGTGAACAGGGTGATGATGTGACAAAGTGTGGGTTGTGGTGAGTGGAAAAGGTATGGAGCTATATTTAGACTGGTTTAACACCCCCGTGGTAAGTGCTGAATGGGTGGTGGAATAAAATGTGCAGAAAATATTCCATAATCTGTCACACAACAGACTGATCTGTGTGTGTATGCGACGAGGAAGTTGTTCAAGGCTAATGAGAGAAAGCTCAGCAATGATGTGAAAAATGTTTGCATGCCGAGTCCCCATTTATACTTAGAAGCTGCATCAATTCGTCTCTGCACTGTACAAGCCCCTGAAGAATTATGTGAAACAGTTGTCAAATAAAGCTGACAGATATGCATCATGTCCTGTTTGAAAAGTGAGGGGGGCTTCTGTCTCCTTCTCTGTTGCTATATTTTTCCTCTCACAGGGACCAATAAAGCACAAATGGAGGCTTTCGAAAACCAATATCTTCTACTTTCTTGTTAGAGGTCTGCTACTCTTCTCAGTCATCCAAACAGGGCTTTGGCCACTTCCTGCTCATACAGTGCCAATATTATATACTTTACCCCCAATATGTTCGCCGGAGCAGAGCGCATTTGTCAGCAGTAACACGTACTGCACACTGTGAGAGATTAGCTCACTGCACACACTCCTGCACACTCATTTACACCATCACACAGGAACACACACACTCATATCGAGGGCTGCCTGTATGTGATGCAGTACTACGATGTGCAGTGAACTCTGTTTAAGGAGAAATAGAGACAGACTATAAATTGACATGTTGGTAGTAGCTGTTACTCGCCCCCGCACACCTATCATCACATAGTAGCTCAGTTGCTGTGAGGCATTTGTTGTCATGGCGATAACCAAATTGCGGCCTTCGCTGCTAACTGATCCTGCAAAACAAACTCGCACAGCATATTATTCAGCAATGACATTCCTTGGAGCATAAATTGAGGCTGATGCATAACTCTGAAGATTAACGTGTCTGCCATTTCCTCAGAAATAACATATTAGCCCACTATTGAATATTAGACATTCAATACATTTTGATAGCACTGTGGTATAATGGAATGATTCTGCTGTAGATCAGCAAGAGAAATATGGAAACTAAGTAGCTGTTTGTGCAGTCCATGTAAGAAAAAAAGGTGTAAATGTGACAACATGGCAGATACTTCCAAGAGAAGTTTTAAATGTATATAAAATAGGATCATGATAAGTTTGTGCAGCCTGTGTCCTAGTCACTGCCAACAGTAGTTAACGTAATATTTGATATTATTATAACATTATCATGAAACTGTACTGTAAAAGAAGCCAAACCCATTCTTCAGTATTCTATTTTATCCTTAAAATTATACCTCATCCACAGTTCTTCACCACATAGAACTTCCTTAAAAAAAAACCCAAAACAAACTTAAATAACAACTACAAAAAATATCCACACACTTTTGAATTTTTAGAGGAGGCGGCATCCCAACTGCACCATTCTCATATATTATGAATGGTAAACACATATATGAGCATAAACATTATGTTTACAATGTTTAAATGTTACTTTATAAATTGGAAATAATCTTGAGCCTTGCCTCCTTGCCTCTAAGACATTATATATTTCAAAACAACACACAAAGATATCCAGTGCTGTCATTTCCAGTTATGTGGATTGGAGAATGGGTGGCAAATTAAAGGAAAAAAAACCCAACACGGCTTAGTGTGGCACTGCTGCAAGAACAGCTTCAATGCTCTTTGGTATTGATTCTCCAATTGTTGGAAACTCTGCTGGATGCTGGATGGATAGAACACTATTCTTCCAAACGACCTTCCCTCATTTGTTGCCTTGATGACGGTGGTGAACAAAATGTCTGATCGGTGTTTAAGTAGGTTGAAATGTAGCAAAGGCCACAACATTTGATTCTGATCATTTTTATTCTCATCAAACCATTCAGTGATAGCTAATGTCAAGTGGATGGGAATATAGTCATGCTGGAAGAAAAACCACTTCCATCAGGACAGAAATGTTTTATCATAAGCAGTATGATTACGAAGAACAACTTTGTATTGATTTAGTTGACCCAAAGCCACAGGATTCCCTCAATGCAATAGCAAGGATTCAAGTTTTTCCTTTAATTTGTCACACGTCTACAGATCATTGTGGTAATGCGGAGGAAATGGACAAAGACAATTTGGGAATTTAAGTGTGATTTAAAGTAGGATGTTTTCAGTCCCAGTAATGTACAATAGCTCAGTAATTTACCCTGTGATACCCAAGATATTTTCTACAATAAATAATTAACTACTATTTTTCTGAACTTTTTTGCAGAATCATTCCTCTTTTTAATGTCATTTTAATTGCATACAAAACTGGCAAAACAAAACAAAAATAATCCAACTATATATATATATATATATATATATATATATATATATATATATATATATTTTTTTTTTTTTTTTTTTTTTTTCCAGACACCCTGAGACACTCATCTCAAATATTGTCATGAAATATTTGTGGAAAAATCTTTTTTGTGTTTCAAAAGGTGTGGCTGCATTTGACAAACAAATACAAATGAACCAATGATATTTTTTTGTTTATTTTTTTACAAGAAAAACTAACAAAACTAAATTCTACTAAAATTATTCAATACTCAAAATTACTTATTTTTATGGAACCAATCAATTTTAAGTTTTTAATGGCTTTTTTAGGATTTGTTTAGTATTATAATGTAATACTATATTGCAATATGTATTCCTGGGTTATTTGCTGTGTTTTGTAACCTGTACTGTTTCCTACTGGTCAATAAAGTTTTGAGTTTTGACAGTCACGCTATGCACGCGCCTTACCACCCTTTAGCTAAGAAGCAAATACTGCAGTTATGTTTATCTGCTACATAATTTATCGATTTAATGGTTAATTCGCCTTATTAAGTAAATGTATTTTAAGTGAAAAATTTTGCAGATACACAGGCGTTGATTTTTGGAAAACAACAAATTCCCTTTTCAGGAGAATTATGGGTAAGTTGCGGTTTAACGTTAGCTAATGTGAATTTTAAAGTTAGCTAGTTGTAGTTATATATTAGCAATAGCTAGCTAGCTTTTCCACTCACCTGCCGGACTGGCAAGATAAACCACGCACGGTATTTTTGTTTCACCAGGTGAAGCGACTGCAGTGACAAGCGGGGATATTGTTTATGACAAGATTCACTTCAGACATGACCCCAAATGGAGCGGCCGCCTCGGGCCTGCAGAGGGAGGCGGACTGTTGCTCTGTGTGGCCTGTGTCGTGGAAATGATGGAGAGTGACGATATAGCGGTGAGAAGTAAAAAACTGTTATATGCTCAATGTATAATTGAGGGAATTTGAAGTCCATGGGATATATCTTGCATACATTTTTATTAAAAGTTAAAAAAGTATGTTTTTATGTTCATTATGATCATGTCTTTACAAATTACATAATTATTTATTATGGAAACAATCACATTAATAAAAAATGACTGGATATCACTAAAATGTCAACTAAATAACCGTCCAAATTTAATAACAACCACCTCCTAATTAGCTAAACGATGATAAAATTAGTTTATTCATAAAATAGTTTTGATTGTGTTCTTTTTATCATGTTGAGATAATCATGACAGATATTTCTTTTTTGGCAATATATCAAATTTTATATGGAAAATAACAAATGGTATCTGTGTCTGAGAAATCACTTTGAACTAAATTACCCATTACAAAAGCATCTCTCAAGGAAGTGTGTTAATTCCAGATCACATGACCTGCTCCACATGATGTCATTTCCTCCTGAAGAAAAGACTGGCAAGACTCCAAGACTTTCTTAGTTACTCAGTTGTATATATAATATTTTGAAGAATCTTTCTGTAGAAATGCCGTATGGTGTTTGGTTAGAATAAAAGAAATGTCGATTTTCAGCCTGAAAACAGCGAAAATGTCAACTATGATACCTGTCAACTATGTTACAAAAAGTCATGCAATTATATATTGACCCTATGTCTTAGAGCAGTGGTTCCCAACCTGGGGTCCGTGTAAATGACAGCATGAAGCCAGCGAATTATGGCGACGTCAGCAAACAAAACACAGTTCGGTAAAGTCAGAAAGATTTTCACAAATTCGGACTTCCGGCATCAATAACTCATTAAATATACGTTGTCTAAACATAAACGATGCCTCTTTTCCATCGTTGTAAGGTAGATTTTTTTTTCATAATTTTAAGGATTTTTTTAGTAAAAAAATAAATAACTCTTATGCATTGTAGTTTCACCAAATTTACTGCAGCCATAAACTCTCTCCTCCTAGTCATAGTACAACTCTTGGTTTGATATTTTTAAGATTTACCAGAACCTACGCACAAAAATTACATTATCATATTAATTTCCCCAGATGCACGGACTTTATTTACCCTCATATATTTCTCTCCCACACTCTGTCTGTGTACGCCAGTCCGTGAGGAAGTCTTCTGCCTTGTCTGGTGTCAGCGGCGTGTTGAAGTGTTGTCCGGGGGCCCTAAGAGAGCTGCTCCAACAGGATCACAGAGTCTCTCTGCATTTTGCAGCTACACTGTTGGGTGAGAAATCGCAATGCATACAATATGACATTAGAATGTAAAGGGAAGTTTAGTAAGATTGATTAGGAAGGACTGGACTTTTGCCTGTTGGCTACTGTCTCTCTGGAATTGCAAATAGTTTTGTTAGGTAAGCCGGTAATAAAAAATTTAGGCATGGGTTTGGGAGGTCGCTTATTAATTGCAAAACAAGAAGCATCCCTTCCCAGCAGTGGCTGTTTTAAGCCATTTTTAGACAATCAATATATAACTTTGGTGGCCTAATTAATCTGGTAAAGTGACAGCATTCTGTCATTCAGACATTTCTGCATTGATCACAGCTTTAAAAGTGCCAGAGTGAACCACAGTATGAGTCATACACACAAATTTTGGACATACAACGTGAACATGCACTAATAAACAAAGGATTACATCTAAATCCGAGTGTAACAAGTTGTTTACCTGTGGCGTATGTACAAACTGCATCTGTGTGACAGCTCCTTTATCTGATGTGAAGAAAAATACACAATGTGGCTTGCTGCTTCACCCTGACTGTTCCTGTCTACATAACCAGGATAATTTATAAGTATAAGTAACTAATCAAGTTACTTCTGTTGTGTCACATTTGTCATTTTTTTTGTCAGGTTCTGTTCATTATTCTGACCTGTTAAAGTCTGTCTTCATTATCATAAAATGTTATTATTATGGGCATTTTCAATTGTTGTAGTTATAAAACTGTAGAGCAAAATGAATGAGCGAGATTTAAATTCTTTTTCTGGTGTTTTTGGACTCCTTCCCCAAACTGCTTCACACACCTCAAAGTACATCACTTGTGTGTGTGTGTCTATTTAAGTATGTGACTGCAATCGTTTCAGGCTTGTGTTGTGTTTAAAGTGAATGAAGTGAGTGTGACTAAGTCTGACATAGGAGGATTGTTGTTGCAACTTTCACGAAATAGTTGCAGACACAAGGCTAACATGTTCAAATTCTGCCAGATTAATGGAAAGAAGCGCATGTCTTAAAGGGGCTTTAGACATCTCACTGGCTTGCGTTTGATTGTGTAACCTTCCCACTCCCTAGAATTAATCTCCACTGTGTCAGTCCGCTGTTGTGCTAGCATTGCAGTCACATTCCAGCTTTCCTGCAAGGTCAGACTGATCAATGGAGTAACTCATCTTATCACATTACCTAAACAATAAATGAAGTGAAATGTTAAAATTATTCAACATAAAACAGTTTTACAAAACAATTAAAATGATCCACTTAGACATTAGAACGGACCTGCAGTTAGCTACTTGTTTTTCCTAGCAGTATTAAGAGACATGTTTGCCATCTCCTTGCTGGTGAACTACGCAGCTATTTGGTCCTTGATATTACGCTTTGTCTGATCCATCTTATTTAATAATTTTTCATGACTTTGAGGTTTAAAGTGGGTTTTTATTCCATGGTTGATTTTTTTTTAACTAACTGACCATCTAAAATAATTGCCTGCAGTCAAGTGGACAGTTTTGCTTTTGTCTGTGTGTTGCAGATGGGTGAATTTCTGTGGTAGTGGCTATTCATTATATGACTTTTAAGATAAAAGCATGAATCACTGGAACAAAATACCAGCTGCACTATTGGCACATCAGTAGAATGAGCCTAAAAAGGAAGGAAACATGATTTGAAAACTAATGAATAACCTATCTATTCTTATTGTTTTGCAGTTTTATACTTGTGTGACAGCAGAGTTAGGTTAGTTCTTGTTGCAGAAGTAAGAAAGGTTAGAGAGCAAAATGAAAAGATTTAGGAGAACAGTTGATGTGCTTTGGATGGGTATAAAGTGATTAATTATATGACAACCATCTGGGCAGGCAGTGGCCCTATAAAATCATGTTTTAATATGTACAGGGAGGGTAACTTTTGAAACATTGCATTGTGATTAATATTTTAATGTCAGTACATTATCCCCAACACATTGAATTACTGAGCCTTCTATTGGAGAAACGTTTATAGAATCCTTACTACTATGATTACACCCTAGTGTTTTCTCACCACATCATCAGATGATATTACTGATACTTCCTCCTCTTTCCTGCTCTGACTATTTGGTAACCACAATATAAAGAATCAGGCCTGAACCATTTGAGCTCTAATTATTTAGTGCAATAAGAGAATGTTTAGCAAATCTGTAAGCCAGTAAAACTCTGACCCATGTGACTAGATATTAAAACAGGCATTACAATGTTCGTGGGATGGTCTACTAAACCGCTCCATACCATGTGCCAATGAAACCATAATCCAATATAAAATTTGCCTTCTATCTCCCATTCCACTCTGCCTTTTTGCATACTTATAGGATAGTATTTACAGATGCAACCAGTCTAATAATACAGGGTTTCTGCAGGGCATTAAAAACATTAATAGTCATTAAATTGATTTTCTGAAAATTAATTCCCTAAATGGCATTAAAAATCATTAAATTTGATTCTCAGTGGCATTAAAAATTCTTTGTGCAGTTTTCAATAAAAATATTTGATAAGAATAATATAATAATATATAATTATGGACTGCGATTCGTCAGATATGTGCATCTGTGTAAACATGCTGAAGCATTGCGATAATTGTTCTGGCCGGTCGGGTACCAGCAGGCTGGACCAGGAGGAGGAAAGCTGGGAAATGCAAATTCCAGCAAAAATGGCTAGAAAATGTGGAATTCAGAGAATGACTGCAGCCCGTGGGTGGTCAGGGGTGGTTTCCGGATTCAGAAATAGTGAAATGTAGGGACAGTTTTCATAGAGAAATCTTTTACAAAAAACAAACCTGTGTAATTTGTTGATTTCACGGTCATGACATTAAAATTTTTACAGTATAGCATTAAAATGTCATTAAAAAGCATTAAATCTGACTGGCTGATTTCTGCAGAAACCCTGTAATATAATTTCTTCCGTGCCTGATCTTTTGGATATCTAGCAAAACTTACCACACTTCCTAATGTGAATCCTCAGTTACATACGTATCTCGTCTGTAACTTGTATACTAAGTTGTAGATTACTTAATTTGTCACTTTTTCATGTATGATGATATTCATTTTCAATCTTTTTCTTCGTATGTCTTTGTGGAATTTCTGTACTGTATTGCAAGAGGTTTGTGAATAATGCTTTTTAAACCAATTCAGTCATTGCTTTTGCTCCCCAGGGATGCTTCAAACTGTGGAGGACCCTGTCACTCTAGAAAAGGTTGACCAAGGTGAAGAGAGGTCTCTTTGTAGTTTAAATAATATGTGTGTGTGTGCTCACCAAAAAACTCATACATACTGTATGTACACATTCATACATCCTACTCACACTGCACTCACATAAACTGTTTCTGTTTTGTTTTGTCAACACGCATACATGCTACGAATGACTGTTTTTCTCAGACACGCAAATTCTTCGTAGTAACGAAGGTGATCTTTGACTCCACGTGCTCCTCAACATTTCTGAATTCTTTGACTTAATTTCACATGCAGATAATCATTCACTGCTACATTGTGCATAGCTGAAGTACCGGTTTCTTTTTGTATGTATTGATGGATTTTGGCAGCTGTATGCAGATTTTTCTGTATCCTCAAAGCTGGCCTCCTAGCAAAGTCGCAATTTTTAGCACTCAGACACATTTGGCTCACTACAGCCTCTCAAAATGCAAAAATGTCTTGGTAAGTGCAAATGACAGAATGATTTTATGGTAGCTGTCTGAAAATGCCTTAGGGACCACTTTGCTGTGATAGTTAGTAGAGTGCTTTAATTTTGACACTGCTTTTGGTCTTTGCACAAACAATGTGTGAAGAACACATTTTGGAACTCATTTGAGCCCATATAAATAATGCAGTTATCATATCTGTGTGCGTGTGGAGAAAGAAGACTCTTAGAAATCGTGTAAAGCAGTCAGCTTAATGAGAGCTCTGGCTTTAGCTGAGAGGTAAACCCGGATCTTGTCCTTATGGCAGTCACATCAGATGTGCTAATGAACAGTATGAACTGTTGAAAGCAGGAAATTACAAAAGAGTTCTTAAAGCCTTTCAAAGTCGTGCACAAGATAAACTCAGAACAAGCGAAAACCTACAATGAAATAAAATAGCAATGACTGCAAAAAGACAAAACTCTGGATTATTCATTAATATTAAATTACTAGATACATTGAAGTCTCAGAGATTTTTCTGCAACAGTGTGAAACTACTTAACTGTAATGTTTATTTAATGAATGCTTCTCTTTGCTTTGTGTTTGATGTCTGCGTACATGCATACATTTGTGTGTGTTTATGTATGTCAGTGCTGATTCAGCTGCTTGTGGAGCTGCAGAGTGAGCTGTCATTTCGCTTTGTTTTGGACGAGATACACGAACAGGTGAGGCAAACACTTTTGCAGATATATAGAGGAAAAAACTCCTACTCGTACGTATGCAGGAACAGGAACATACCCGACATCATAAAAATTTTAACAGCACTTGTGTAACCAACATTATATCCTCCCAGGGCTGTTTAGTAAACAGACAATGTGCTTGTCTCCCTCTCGCTGCTGTTGTGTCACTTCAGGGTGAGGCGGCTGTGGAGAAGCCTCATTCTGCAGCCGGCGCTGCAGGTGGAAAATAGTAGCGCTGTGTATACTGATGATGACAGAAAGGTATAACACCAGGCAGGGCAGGCGGGTGTTATTTATGTTACTTGAATAGAGCCTGATTAGAGGTTTTTGTACAAAATGTATTTAAAGAGCCTTCCGCTCAGAGTATAGAACAAGAGAAAGAGGCAGGGTTACTTTTCAGAGTTGAATGAGTTACAGACATTTGTCTTGAGGTTCATGTTACAGGATTAGGTTGAATCTATTATTCAACTCACCACCATTTTTGAAGGTTTTTAAGCCTGGCAGATTTATTGTAGAAACTGCCTTGTACTACTATGACTAGTATGGATGTAGCGCTGTTGTGCCTCATTACATTTAGCATAGTTGCAGTTGAGAGTTTTTAGTACAGGTTGAATAACATCAATGTTTACTGACTCATTGTTCCAAGGCACTATTTCCTCTCTAATTTACTGTTTTCATTAAGTGGAAGTAGTCCTAGTGTCTCTTATCTGTAGAGCCCAAGGTTGTTGTGTTTTTCTTCAAAGTTGTGGAGCTGTTACACACTAAATTTGGTGATGTTTTTTCAGGTGCAAATTTAAAAAGAAAAAAAAAGACCTTGGGCTTGTGAGGTTAAAATGACTGTGCAGTATCCTAGTTGGGGTGTTGGAGTAATTGAAGTTAAATTTGTCAGCGTAATGTAAAGCGAAAAACATGAGTATCATTGTGGAAGTCATGCCCGCTTTGAAGCTACGCCTCTCCCAGGAATTTGGAGACATCCGACATAACATAAAAATAAATAAATCCATAAATAAAGACAAAAGTGTTAAGTCTGTTTGTATGATACTGTTGAGCTTGTGCTTTATAGTAAGCCTAAAAACCTATGACATGTCAAGCTTTACTATTTAAAATAAACATATGCCTGTGCCTTGTTCATCTCGATGAGTTAAGGTGTTGCATGTGTAATATTGTCCATTATTATATTGTGCATTCCCCGTCTAGCTGAGTGACCGGCACACTGTGAAGCGTTTCCTGCCAACCTTCGGTTTCTTGGGGAACCTCGTGAAAGCAGTACCTAATGTGGCCCACAGCCTTGTGACTCAGTATGGTGAGACCCTGCAACACACACAGTCTAATCTCACAATATCACAGGCACAGGTCTACAAATGGAAACAGTAGCATGTTTTAATATGTATCAGTATTTTTATGGTGTTTATGAACATTTTCAATCCATATTTAGAGAGTCTCAGTAGTATAATGAGAATATATATACAGTACCGATCAAAAGTTTTACAACACCCCTGGAAATTATACATGTTAATGTCTCATTGTACTCTGAAATTAAAGCTGCAGAACAGCTTTAAGTTAACCAATTTTTTGTTCCCTGAAAAAGCCCCTTTTGTATAATTCTGAAATGTACATTATTTGTAAATTTTGGGTAACCTTACCTTTTTTTTTTTTAAAACATCTGGCAGTTCACCACTTACCGTTGAACCATTTCAAGCTATTCATTGGACTATACTATTTAAATTTCAATAAAAGACTGGAAATACAGGGTTATTCAAAAAGAATTAACCGATTTCATTGTGCAATATTTTAATAAGGAAAAGCAACAGAAAACTCCAGCCAAGTCACAAGTATTCTACTCACAATCAACTTTTATTTGCTGTCTTACAAGTGTTCAATGTGACCACCACCTGCAGCATGGGCAACATCAATGCGATAAGAGAATTCCTCCCAGACGTGTATCAGCATATCACGATCCACTGAGTTGATCGCTGTTGTTTTTCAGTGTCATTCGATGACCTTAAACATCAAATAAAAGTTGATTTTGAGTAGAATACTTGTCACTTGGCTTATTGCTTATTGCTTTTCCTTATTAAAATACTGCGTAATGAAATCGGTTCATTCTTTTTGAATAACCCTGTATTGTGGTGTTGTAAAATTTTGACCGGTAGTGTATGAGCATACAGGGCAGGTGATAAACAATTACTGTACTTGGCGATATCATCAGCAGTTCATTTAATAATGTCTTGTGACTTAGTTCAATACTGGAAAGCACTGATAGGAGATGGGTTGCTTCCTTATTTACGGAGAAATTGTCTTTGAAGTGTTACCCCCATTACCCTGCTGCATTGTGTATGAGCAAGAAGTCAGGTAAATCGTGTTTACATAGCCCTAAACTACGATCACTGACCTCATTGTGCAGCAAAGACCCTTCGGGGATATGTAGAGTATCCACAAAGAAAACAATGTCAGAGTTTGGTTTGGGTCAGTTTTAAAAAAGCAGTTGAGACAGGATCGGGTCAGATTTCAGACAGCTCAGGATGCTGAGCAAAAAAAGATTAACTGATGCAAGGACAATTTATCCAAAGACTGAGATCCAGGGATATGTTTCAAATATTAGACGTCACCTCAAATGGAAGACGGATATGAAAGAATATTTAATTCTCAGTATCTCAGTGAGTTCTCCCTACATAGACAGCCAAAATTCAATTGACCTTTCATTTGACCTTTTCCATTGTGTCCCAAATGCATTGAAATATTTGTTCTGCGTCCACTTTGGCAGCAGTCTTTCCCATGCTATCCGCTACTCTGCTCTCTGTGCCTCTGAGAAATTAGAAAAAAGTCGCAAAACTGTATCTTTCAGAACCTTTCCTCTGAACTTTCTCAATTCAATCTCTCTAGCTGTTATGACCTTTTCAGTTGCACCCTGGCTGCATTGTGATAACCATACTTAAAATTCTCTGTATATTGCCAATCCCACACCAGCACCTGCTGACTGTAAAAAATGCAACAAAGTTACATGTTCATCTAGTCTTTCCCCTGAAATTTCCTGTATACGTAGATACTTATTTATATCTAGATACAATTTTGTGGTATAGTGAGGCAGAACAATATTGCGCCTCACCCCTCCTACACACACAGTTGCTGATTGAATCTCTGCTACAACCACCTGTACAATATCTGTCTAGTCACTGAACCATTTCTCCACTCTATTTAATGGGCATTGTTAGTCAACTTCCAGCGTGTGTGTGTTGTGTTTGTGCCTTGCCTGAGTGCTTGTTATTACAGTCAAGAGTGAACGGGAGCCCTGTGCCAAAACGAGCAGGCATCGCAGTTATTTTACTATGCTATGTGTGTCCATCTCCCATGTATTTTCATGAGTTTTACAAACTCCCCTGAGCAAGCGCAGGTAGCGGTGGGTTGTTTAGATGCTGATGCAAGATGCGGGCTGCCGCTATTGACTGTGTG
This sequence comes from Amphiprion ocellaris, assembly GCF_022539595.1. NCBI lineage: Eukaryota > Metazoa > Chordata > Actinopteri > Pomacentridae > Amphiprion > Amphiprion ocellaris. Next base: position 7,154,024 of record NC_072784.1, on the reverse strand, counting down.
TGCCTGTCTGTGGCCTGTCACTCAACAAGTCTCTGTGGGGCTGTTTGGACTAACAACAGCAGCACAGCAATGACAACACGAGCCCAGAGCACCCAATGGATTCCACTCTTTCTGCGACTCACCGTCTGCCTGTCTATCTAACCGATTAAACCCTCTGTTTTTCCCCACTCCTTTGCTACGCTCTTCCCGAATTAGTCTTTTATTTTCTCTTTATCTTCCCCCCTCCCTCTCTCTTTCTGCTTTGCTGGTGTCTTACTCCCTGGGGTCCTGACTGTAGAGTGGATGCAGACAAAATGAGGGAGCAGAGAGGGAAGATGAAGCATTAATGAGGTAAAGAAAAAAGAAGGCAGACAAAGATAACAAGTAAGATAAGAAAGGGAAAGGACAGTAGTACAGTGGACAATATGACAGTGGCAGTGTTTACTGGAGATTTTCAGAAATTTACAAATTAAGTGTTAAAGGACACAATGTCTAATAAGACTGCACATTTGGCATTACAGCTTTATTTCTTAGCAGAAATTTTATTTCCAATTTGTTTAGCCTGCCACTGTGTTTATATTTGTGTGCCATAAAATACCGAAGCACTTTACAGCAAAGCTTTTATTTTCCATCTATTAGCAACCATTCATGTTATCCCTTATGTTTCTGTCCTCTGTGGAGGATTTACCTACCCCATACCCCTTCCCCTTCTTTACCCTCTCCTCCTCTCTTTATGCCTGGCTCTCATCTTGGCCGCCTCATATATTTTGGTTTAATCAAACATGTCTGGGAGCCTCTCCTGCCTCACATGGGTTTTGATCTGCTTCACAGAGCAGCTGGGCTTGGACTCGGCTCTCCTACTCTGTCATCTCTTTCTCTCTCTCTTCTAGACTCGCTGAGTCTGTTGCTCCTCTGTGTTTTTCTACATCCAGCACTGCCTTGCTCTTTAACTCTGCTTATTCCTCTGTTCTTGAAGCCTCAACTATAGACATATTTGCTTCTCTTTCTTCTCTCTAGCCAAATGTCTCTGTCCATGTCTCACCTTGCAGCATTTTCATTATTATTTTTGAAATACAAAATTAGCAATTGATGTTCTCAAGTCCATTACTGTGACTTTTGGGCTTTTTATGTTTGTCTTTGTTTATTTACTTACATTTATACATAAAAGAAACATCTAATCTTGTATTAATTAGCCCAGTTCTGCAAGTAAAACTCATGTTGTGCACTTTGCATTAATTTGTTAAACACTGCATTAAGAAAAATATTCCCTTTTTTCATTTTTCATTTATTGCAAAAACTGCAAGTGCATTAATCAAAATATTAATTTAATGGGGCTGTTCACCAAGAGAAAAACAACGCTGTGACTGAAAGTGGAAGCCACCGTGATGTATGGTTTCTGTAAATGCATCTCGATGAATATATTTCAGTTCTATGTGACTTCATAACACTTAATCTCTCTTGAAATATAAAGCCAATAGATTTTTTCCACATTATGTTAGAGGACAAAGTACTTAATGCCACTTGTTTTGTTTTGTTTTTTAACTTGCTGGAGATTACAAAATACAGAGGTCTCAAAGTTTGTGTGAGTGGATCTCTGTCATTCTGACTTTAACTACATTTAAGTAGAACAGCTTGTTTGGACATTTCAGATCAAAAAATGTTACAGATAATGTTTCAAAGACTAATTCCATGTTTTCTACTGTATATTGTAACCCTCTGTATGTGACCTTAAACACTACATGCATCAATGTACAGTCATGGAAAAAAATTATTAGACCACCCTTGTTTTCTTCAACTTCTTGGTCATTTTAGTCCCTGGTACCACTAAAGGTACATTTGTTTGGACAAATATAATGACAACAGCAAAAATAACTCATAAGAGTTTAATTTAAGAACTGATATCTAGACATTTTCCATGGTTTTCTTGATAATAACCAAAATCACTTAAGTTTGGTAGTACCATGTTGGGCTTGTTTTTTTTCTTTTTTTTGATATAATGAACGGCTGTCTTGGAGATCTTCAGTTTTTTTGCTACCTGTCTCTCACTCATGCCAGTTTCTAGCAGTGATGGCTGCCTTTGTGGCTTCACATAATTCTTTTGTTTTCGGCATTATGTGAGATCTAACAACTTCAGAGTTGTGCTACGGCTTGAATGTAAGCAGGAAACCACTCTAGGCCTTTGCATGTGCAGTGCTGCTTATGAGAAGAAATGGCCCCTTATTTACCCTGGGAATACAATTAAGCACAAACATGTCAAATAGGACATAAAGTATTATGGAATCAGCTGCATTTTTTTGTCGTGTTCATTGTATTCTTCAGGCAATATACCTTTTGAGGTACCAGGCTTTAAAATGAACAATAAATTGAAGAAAACAAAGGTGGTCTAATAATTTTTTCCATGACTATATGTCACACTGTATAGCCCCTTTCAATGCATTTCTATTACAAAGTGAAATGTCCATCAAAATAAAAATTTACTGCACTGAAGACAGAGACTGTAACAGATTAACCAGACTCACAATAATGATTGTAATCGAGGTTTTGACTAAACATTAAGGGGCTGAAATTTAGTTGGTTGATTTCAGCTGTTTCTGGGTTTATTAAATACCTGCATTTGCGGATGAGGAACAGCAGTAACTTCAATAATAACCTTTAGCTATAAAGTCATTTCTTACACAGCAGCTGTCCTCACTTTGAGTCCTGAGGGTCATCATTAGATTTGGGCAGACTTGTCCATCGTTTAGGAAATTAGAAAGAAACTAGGCTATTAGCTATTTAGACCATTTCATTAACTGCTATTAGTTTAAATTTAATCTGTTGTTTATTGGTGCATTATTATGTATTTTACATCACTTCATGTTCTATGCAATCTTGTGTTTGTGGCAAGTATCGCATGCATACCGTGGCTCTCTCTGCCATGAGCTGTCATCACTTTAACACACTGATGAAGCAGCAGTGTTACATATCTCATGTCTGAAAAGGGGCTTACAGTTGTGTCTATAATTCCTGACTTCCACCTAACTTCTCCTTCTGTGTCTCTGTTTCTCCTCCACTTAGCTTTTGTGTCTGTCTGGACATAGCTCTCCTTCCCTGCTTCTCTCTTACAGTAAACTCTTTAATCCTCTGGCTTTCTCTCCCACCACATCAACCTTTCTCCCTTCGCTCGTGTCTTTTTTGTCCTTCTCTTTTGCATCCTCACTCTTTCCATGGCTCATTCTCTGTCTTCAGCCTTTTCCCCTGTTCTTGTGAATCTGAATCATGCTTTTACTGGCAGACAGTGTACCTGGGAGTCTCAAGCTCCCGTCTGCTCTGCCCAGAGAGAAGACTCCAGTTCCAGTACAGCATTTTTTTAATCTTCTCTACTCGCTTCCTCTTCTGTCTGCCATTTTATTCCACTCTGTCCCCAATAGCCAATCTTCAGTCGTTTCATCGTCAAGGCAACTTTCCTCTCCAGTGCTGGCGCCACAGTTATCTTTTATAGCTAAATTTGCAACTCAGCTGCAATTGATTCCCAGTGGTTTGTTTCTTTGCTATGTTATCATTTCGCTGTTCCTGCTGTTGTCTGTTTAGCTACGCTTCTCTCTCAGTAATGCCTTTACCTCTCCTTTCTGTATGTTTGTCTGCTCTCTCACGTACATACACCTCTCTTGATAAATGGCATGATTTATAGTTTCTCTCGGGATACGTGGCGAGATTAAACACACTGATGTGTTGCATTTACGTGTATAACTCAATTTAACTGTTGTCATTGCACCAAAACAGTTCAAGATGCATTTTTATTTTCTTTTTTTTATCCTGTCTAAATCCTCTGTTTGCTTTATGACTTGTCTACCAGTGCCCCTGCTGGACCACCTGTGCTCAACCATGCTTTACCCAGATGAAGCATTTAAGACTTCAGTTTTATATGTGTGGCTGCAGCTGCTCGGGACACCCGGGGGCTCAATCACCCAGGCCTTGCCAACTGGCATCAGAGACAGGTTGTGTATCCTGTTGCTGCAGACCTTAGCCAACGCCGACTCTCCACAGCTCATCAGAAACTGTGTAGGTGAGAAAATTGATCTCAGTTTTACTCATCTCATTTATGTCTTTATCATTAAATATTGTAAGAAATTACTTCACCCTCTGATTACTTTTACCCTCTGAACCCCAGAAAATTGGGAATTTGATCAAAATATTTTTTACGTCTTTTTTAAAATTCACTCAAAATAAACTATCACCGTCAGATTCTGAAAAAAATAAAAATTCTGCACTTCAGGGTGCCCAGATAGATCAACTGGTTGAGCGGGTGGCCCATAAACAGGGGCTGTAGTCCCTGATGCAGTTTCCTGGGTTTGATTCCAGCTCATGGCCCTTTGCTGCAGGTCTTCTCTGCTACTTTCCTGTCTGCCTCTCAACTTAGCCTGTCAAAAATGGCCAAAAAATAACTTTAAAAAGCAATTCTGCACTTCTTGGCGCTACCAAGAAGACATAGCTGACTTAACTTTGACCAACAGTTGTGACAAAACACTTGGGACTGTTAAGCTGAACTGGACTGAACTGTTGGCTGTTCAGTCCAGTTTAGCGGAATACAGCAGAGAGGAGACGAATATGGAAACAAATAAAAAATGCAGATAGTAAAGTGTCTACAGTATGTACAGATCCCATTTTTATTCCACCATTGGTACCACATATACTGAGGGTACTTGGAAAAATGTTGAACATGTTGCTTTCAGTTTTTTTTTTTTTTTTTTTTTTTTTTAACATTTTTGGAAAATAAATAATAAAAAAAAATAAACTTTTTAAATGATTTATGGCATCATAATGGTGTCAATACTGATATTTTTGAGCTCTCTACCTTTAGAGGTGCAAGATTTTATATTGTAGTAAAAAACTTAGAGTAAAAATGTAACAGGAGCCAAAAAGTGTTCAGAAAAAGCTTGGCATTCAGTGGGTTAAAAAAACTGTTCAGTGTCGTACAATATATCTTTCAAGATTGATAAACTAGAGTGTATGAAGTAAAATAAAGCATGTTGATAATATAGGAATTGATAAGAGGAACCTCTAAATGTTTTTAGAATTTAAAAAATATGAATGCATTCAACAGATAAATATTTAGATTCAATAATTCCTGTTATGGAACACCTTTGCATTTAACCTAAATTTAATCTGTTTACCATTGTCTATGTAGAGTGAGTTGTTTTTGTTTTTTTTAAAGTTTGGCATACTAACATTATCGAGACACTTATAATTGGTTGTATCAGTAGCTGCCTGGAAGCAAAATAGCATATATCACACGCCTGATTTTTATTTAGTTTATTACGTGCAAATTAGAGCAATGCTTAACTACAGTAAGATTATCCATCTGTCTCTAAATGCTTGAAGTTGTTGAGCTCAGTATGGTATGCTGAGCTTGCACTATTATAAAAAATAGATTTTAAATAGGGAGGATGCAATGAAAATTTGATCACATTTTGGTGAGAAGCAAGCCAAGTCTTTTCTGAATTTGTTGCCATATGTGAATCAAAATCTCATTCCCAGATGCTGGAGAGAGCATAAAGATAAGGACTGTCTGAGTGTGGATGGCAATGCAGCACAAAATTACTCACTTTTAGAAATGTCCGCTACTTTTTGGGGTTATTAGTAAATAAATGGAGTTATTTTCATTCAGAATGCCCCAGACCTTATTAAGGGAGAGGCTAGATGGTGAAAGGAGAAGGATTACACTGAGATGAAAGAGTGTTGCTATATTGTACTTTTGAGAACAATAAGCTTGACAGCGTGCACCTTGGTGATAACCAGAATGAAGGTCTACACCGGGGGCAGAGGAGTTATTGAAAATGAAATAGAGTCATTATCTTGTAGAAATTTGAAGCTGTTATATCACAGTGTTAACTTGAGGTAGAAGTGGGATACACATTATGCTTGGTATAGAGGTGCAAGGTTGGTTTTCATCACTTTCTGGAGTTGGGCTGTTGCTGTTCTTGTTGTTATTAGTTCAATATCATTCAGCCTAGCCTCTCTAGGCCCAATAATAACAGAAAATATAGTGGACAGAACAGGATTATTTATTTCCTTTCATGCTGCAATGTATAAAGAAAGTTCAAAACATTTTCCCTCATGTTAAAAAATGTTTTTGATTTGTTTTTTTTATTACTTTGTTCCCAGATGGCTGTATTAAATTCCATTTGAGTATGTATTTATTTCAATAACTGTGAAATTAAATTAGTTTGCACTATTGAAAGGAAATAATAAACGAGTCTCAGTCGACACATGTGCCTCTGAGCTCATCTGCATGATACTGTGACGCTTGGAGTTTGAGCTGGGCTTCGTTAGTTAAAGTTTAATAGGTTTAATATATCTGCTCTTTGACATTTTGGACCTTTCCATAGATTTCCATGCGCTTCTTCTCCCTGTGAGGATTCTGGTTATGCCATTACACCTTAATGTTACCTAACCTTATGTTTAATTCAGTTTAAGAAATGGCTACAATAGATAAGTCAGGATCGTTATATTTTACTCTGTCTTGACTTGGGCAAATTGCATTTTTATGATTACAAATTCATGGAAATTGAATCCTCACACCACAAGGGCTTTTACTGTTGCAGAAGTGATCTAACATTTATAAGTTCATGATTTGAAAGTGTCTGTTGTAGTATTGAACCAGAGAAGTTCATTTGCAAGTGAATGGAATATTTCAGGTGGTGACACGAAGGCTACAGGAAAATGAATACATATCACATACCAAATCTTTAAAAACAAAGGTAAACCAAACATTTAAAGATCTTGTTAATCATCTCTACTGTTATATCTCTAAACGTTGAAGGTTTCCACCGTAATTATTAATGTGGGTCATTTGTTTGTGTAATATTTTTGGAAATTACACCATCGGTATCTGTTTTTACAGCTTGTCATTTGTCTGTTAGGCCTGCTGTGGCAGCTAGTGCAGCTGGGCGAGGCAGTGTCAGTCCTGATGACCAGCACAGGCGGTCAGATGATGTGCAGTGAGAACGAGGACATCCTCGCCAACGACAGCCAGATCCTCAGCCAAAACCAAGAGCAACAGCCATCCGACCGCTGCCCTCTGCCTCTCATACTGAAAAAGGTCTCTGTCCAAACATCCTGCTCTCACCCCCAAGACCGGCATTCTATCTCTGACGATAATCATAACAAGAAGTTCTAATCCTGGATTAATGTGCCTTTGAATAGGGATTCGGGGAGGTTTTACTCTGAACAAATATTTGTGCTTCATGTCTGGGAAATCAATGTGTAGATTACATCTCGTTGGATTTTCTCAGTGATGACTCACATTAAGGCACAGCTCATGACGTTAGCAGGGTTGTGTAGATTACCAGGGTGTGATGTGTTGCTATAAAATTAAATAATCGCTTAAATCTGGCATGCTCTCTCCCACAACATAATTAATCCTGCCAAATAAACAGTTTTTAGTCATGTACATCTACATGAAAACTGCAGAGAGCTTTGGGGGTGTGCAGGCAGGAAAAACTCAAGTGTTTTGAAGTTGCTAAGACAAACAGCGTGAACTATGCTGCACTAAAACTTACAAAAAAGGCCTGAGGCAAACTCTAGTTACATTACTCTCATTTACAGTATAACATAGATGTATTAAACGATGTCACTAGACAAAAGCTAATTTCCTATAACCAATGAGATAATTTATATTTCTTTGAGCAGTTACTGTATACAAGTATCATTGTATACAGCATGTTGTGTCAGATTTTATGCAAAATGTTTTTAAATGTAACTAATGCATGCATGTTGTTCAACTTTTGCTTCAGCAATTTCTTGAACAAATCAGAGTTTACTCACTTATGCAGATAAAATTCTAATTTGTTTTGGGTTTTGGCTCCTCCTGCATATTATCTCTACCTAATCCATTTATTTGTGGCATACCCATTTCTTCAAGGAGTTGATGATGATCATCAATCACTCAGAACACAGATCAATATTCTGTCTTTGCAGGTTCGTGGTGGTAATATTTGACTGGCTTTAATATATTTAAAACTAACAAACAAAGCTCACTGTGCAGCTCACCGGCTAGACAGCATACTGAAGATGAGAGCCAGACAACATGTCTCTGTCATTAGTAACTTGGCACTGTTAAAGAATCTTCTTTACATACCTTAATTTATAAACTCTAGTCAGTCTCAATCACCACATTCCTAGACTGATGGGCTTGCAAGTCCTCAGAGCTGTTCCACTGTTAAATCAGTGCACAAAGATTCTGCAGACTTTTAAATGCGGTTGTCCTGCATCCCACAAGATGTACACAAGCCAGGCATGGATAGTGTTGGGAATGAATCCACAAAGAAGTTTATGTGTAAAAGCAACTGTCTGTCTATTGCAGTTATTTATTGAATATTTCTACACTTGTTTGTATTATCAGTCAAACACAGCATTTACAGATATTCACGGGTTTCTTGACTTGTAATAGTTTTCTAAAATGTATAAACACTGAAGGCACAGAGTGATTGACTGAGCAAATGGAACATGAGTCCAAATCCCCCCCCCTTCTTTTAAAAATAGCAATAGTTTCAATGTGTACTGTCATAATAGTGTGCCATTCTTTCTTATATCTTACCATTTAAAACCCTTATAAACTCAAACACAACAGCAGGGACATTGGTTAAGTCTGTGAAGGTTTACTGCTCAGGCTTTGAAGTGTAGATTACTTCTGAGTTACCGTGATGCCATGTTTCTTCAACTGATTGCCAGATTTTGATAAAACATGAATTTTGTATTTCAGTTGCTGCTGAGTGGTGATGAGATATTGCAGGTGACCAGTGCTAAGTGTATGGCAGCTGTTCTGGTTCATTCTCCCAGTCAGTACAGTGCTCCCTTCATCAAGGCTGATGTACCAGGTAACATGCACATGCACTCACACAAACACAACATATGCTCGCTATTCAAGTTCTTGTATTTGTCTTCTGCAAATAATTTCCTCTATTCTCTCTGTTCCCTTTTGATTCCCTCTCCTTGTCTGCATTTGCTTTATTGCTCTATCTGTCTGTGTTCCTCCTGCTTCTTGTTTGTCTTTGCTATTTCTCCTCTTCCTTTTCTATCTGTTATGATTTGATGTCACTGTAGTGATTCTAATAGTACATGCATTTCTCTCTTTGCCCCACAACGTCACAATAAGATGGTGCTTTCAAAAAAGAATACTGCCTTCATTCTTGGTGTTCTAAATGTACAAGAAAACATTGCCGTGTTTTGGAAGCCGTAATGGTGATGAAGAGGACTATAGTGTAGCACTGTTCTCCTTTTTTCTCTTAACTTTATTTAGCCCATCACAAAAGTTCTGTTTTTGTCTCCATCTGTCATAGAGTTTCTGTTCGACTGTCTGGCCTCTAGTAGTAGTGAGGCACTGCTGTGGTCTGTCTATAGCTGTTTGCTGTTGCTGACTGAGGACCCACTCTTCTTCTCCCAGTGTCACTCCGTCTATGGTGAGAGCATTGATTGTATACAAAACTGGATGACGCGTCACAGCTTCCTGGAGTTGGAGCACACTGCTTAATTCACACCCTTTTATTGTGCAAAAAGAGTAACGTTCTCACACAACGGCGTCTTCATCAGGCTCTGATGCACAAAAAAGGGGAATGAATTAGCAATATGCTTCAGCTCCCCTTTTCCTTTCTCTGGAAATTTGCTATATTTGAGCTAAGAAGCACCAGTTCCATCTGCAAGTTCCTTGTTTCTGCTAAAACCAGAATGTCTCTGAAATGTCACGACTCTGCAGATTGCAGTGGCAAATAATGTTACCACCATAAATTAGCAGCAACCAGCTTCATTTTATATCAGTTACCACAACTGTGACAGTAGTGTCTGTTGGAAAGTTGGTTTAATCAAAGATCCAGTGACAGCTTAAAATATCCTGAAGTGTGTAATTTTTTTTATCAGCAACAAGAAATTTTAATTAGAAGTTTTTGAACAGCTGTATCTATTAAACGTCACAATTACGTTACAAGTTACATTTGCACTGTTTGCTACAGCACAATGTTGCTATTTTAATCTGGTAAAATGGTCATACAAGCAAACAGTAATTGCATATTGACAAAAATGTCAGTAGTTTGCATTCCTAATGCATCAATGATGAATATTGTGTGACTGTGTGTGTTTATGACTGGATTATGTATGTGAGGCCTCACTCGCTACAGCTCTAAACCTGAAAGGAACTGTTTAACAAACACGTACAGTTCAGACCTAATTTACCAGTACACAGGATATCTGATGTAACCCATCCGGAATGCTATTAGCATCTTTCTTGGGGTCAGTATGAACATGAGCTCATTACAGCGGATTCAGTGTAGCAGTAGATTAGAAAGATGTACCACTGCCGCTGTTTAATAGGCATGATTGTGAGTGTCTGTGTGTGCACATCCTTTGTATTACATTAATGAGCATGTCACTCATTTTAATGCGGGGAATCGCTGTAGCCTGTAGTGTCGCAGATATCCGACATCAAAACACTCTCAAACCTTTGGCATCGAGCAAGATTAGACAAGTGGTGAGCTATGGGTTCTGCTTGCTCCTGTGCAAAGTTGAATCTGGTATTTCTTTGGAGCAGTGACTGTGTGTGTGTTTGTGATGTGTGTTTAGGTATTGAGTCTCTGGTGCGCAGTTTGAAGGAGGCTCTGCGGCTGACCAACTTCGAAGTGCCAAAACAAGGTTTGCTTCTGCTCACTGAAATACTGGAAAGGTGAGAATTCTTTCTTTCTTTCTTTCTTTCTTTCTTTCTTTTTCTTTCTTTCTTTCTTTCTTTCTTTCTTTCTTTCTTTCTTTCTTTCTTTCTTTCTTTCTTTCTTTCTCTTTCTTTCTTTCTTTCTTTCTTTCTTTCTTTCTTTCTTTTTCTTTCTTTCTTTCTTTCTTTCTTTCTTTCTTTCTTTCTTTCTTTCTTTCTTTCTTTCTGTCCATGAGTAGTCATCAATACATTAATCATTAACACACCCGTCTCTGAGACGTTTATGCATGTCATTTCACTAAAACTACACACCCAATTATGTTTAGGATGTTTTAGTCCATTAAATGTTGCTTCATCAACTAAACAGCATGTACAGCTTCAGCTGCACTGACAAGGAAAAGGGACCTCTGGTACGTGTTAAATATGGTACACTAGGAAGTTTAATTAGATTTGAATTAACTATCTGCTGTCTCCGAGATTAAAATATATCAGAAGCCACTAAAACACCATCCTATTTCTGCAAGGTTGACATATTTTTAATGGAATGTTCCCGCTGTCACATGGCAATGATACAGGGGATAAGAGATTTCATAATCTAAGAAGGAAATTTGTCCTTTACACTGAGTGGAACAGTAAAAAAAAGTATCCAGACCAGAGCTCTTAAAGTGCTGAACAAGCTGAAGTGTGTGTGTGTGTGTGTGTGTGTGTGTGTGTGTGTGTGTGTGTGTGTGTGTGTGTGTGAGTGAGAGCGAGAAATTCATGGCCAATTTTGCCATTAACGTGTCGTGTTTGTGTGTGCGTTTTGACGTTTGTGAATTGTGCGTGCCGGTAATGACAACGTGTGCTCACGTTTGTGTACACTTTAATGTGCATGCATGTGTTATTTAGAATGTTCTATGCAACTTCTGTTGTGGCAACAGCGAGGCAGTCACAGCTATTGTGGTGCTGCATCACGGAGACATACTCTGGTGATCTTTGTAATGCCAATAGGTCAGCACTATTTGTTTATTATGTGTACCTGCCCTTAAAGTGAGAAAATAATAGTCTGTGTTTTGGTAAGCGAGACAGAGGGAAGGCAGGTTTATTGAGATCCAGCAACATTCACTGCAGGTATTGGCACAAGAAGTCAAAAAATTCTAGATAGATCAGGCAAAAGAACAGACTACCAGCATTTTGATGGGCTTTGTAGACTGTCAGTGCCAAAAATTCACATCAGCAAAGATGACAATCACTCCCTGTCTCTTCCCTTTTGGCATAGTTCTCACTGAATAATAGATCCACAGCAACATGTCACTTTTATTTTCTTATTTGCTTATGACTATGATTCCAGCCGTATTTATAAAAGATGTCTCTTTCTCTCTATAGATTTTTTTCCCCTAGTTGCTGGCCTTCAGTGCAACAGTGGCACTTTTGTTAAAAAATGTGTGTGTCTGTGTCTTTGTGTGTTTTTGTGCGTAGACAGCCCCCGAACGTGCATCTGTTTCCCACTGGCCCAGGGTTTGTGGCGGTCTCAGAGGCTGTGGTGGCTGGAGTCTCCTGCTCTTGCCTGCTGGTAGCCACACAGGCTGCCAGCGCCGCCTCCGCCTTGTTCAGGTGTACACAAACACGAATGCGGTCGACACGAGTCACGTGTTGTCAAGGACACACATGCAGCTACATCCTGAGGATTTGTACCTATACTGTGAAAGACAAAGTTCAGGTTGTTTAGCTGTTTCTCAACAGATTCCTTCCTGACTTGTGAGTGACAGATGAATAAATAGTGAAACTTTAACTCACACAAAGATACATCGCAAAAGTCAGCTATTCACAGTCAGTAAAACTCTCCAATAATGAACACACATATAAGTACACACACTATGCTGAACTTAATGTAGTCACTATAGTGTGACACACAGGTGTACGTACAGATACTCCGACATGCACAGTATGTCCTACTATGCTACTTGCCCGTGTCTTCTCTTCACCATCCTCCTAAAAAACCCAATATAACAACTCCCACGCTCTGAATTCTCCAGGCTAAATCACCAGTCCAGACCAGTCCAGTACAAGGAAGTAGAAGGATTGATCGAGACCATCACTAGCAGATTCTGTGAGCTGCCTCTGCCCTCCTCTGCTCATCGACAGCGGATCTCTGTAAGTTAGTTGGGCTTTATGTTTTATCCACACATCCAAAAAAGTTGAAAAATGTATGAAGTAGTGGAGAAGAGAGCTGCCTGTGCTGTCTATCTGTTCCACCTTTTCCTGTGGAGAAGGTTACCCTACAGAGAATTATTTTATGTGGTTATCAGTGCCTTTAGAAACGACACTGACCTACATATCTGGCCTTGATGCTGTCTGGTGATATGTCACTCAGTACATGTGTGATTGACATCCGTTATCAAAGGCAATTCTGTCTTCTGCGAAGAAATGAATGTGCTTTTCTATTGTTTTTCATAGCTGTCCTTCATTGTCAAGTTTTGTAGAGTCCTCATTCCTGTCTGAAACTAAACTAAAAGAGAAGCCAATGACTGTCAACAAAATATGTCAGGTTGACATGTATTATTACAGCCTAAACAACAAATGTTCTAATCACACTGAGACAGAATACAGATACAAGACTTACCCTACAAGGCATTCAACCACCAGGGATTTTAGTGTTTCTGTCTGTTTAATGAAGAGTTTTCATTGTTTTAAGTAAATTTAATCAAAGACAATAATTTTCTTTGTGATGTGATCAGAATTTCGTCTTGCACAGCGTTATCTCTTTTCCCCACTCTTCTTATTGTTTCCTGATCTCTCGTTGGCATGTTTCAGGGGAGTCTGAAGCGGCTAGATCCTAGCAGCCAGCTTTCTAAGTCTGAACGATTTCTGTTCCAAGCCCTGGTCTGTTTTCAAGCGGCCTGCAGGTCAGAACTTTGTTAGGTAACATGTTCAAGAAGTTAAATGTAGTCACTCAGATAGTCAAGGGATCATTGAATAAACTGAGTCACTGGTGTATGAAATGTTCAGTCTTTTCTTGCTCTTTCATTCTCTATTAATTAGGTTCTACCTTATGTCTTTAGGCTTGTTTTATGATATCTATAATAGTGGAAAAACACATGACTGACTGTAGTACTGAACTGAAAGAAGTGCTATTTTGTGATTATATAAAGGAAAAGAGTCACTGAATAAATGTTTTCAACCACCAAAAGAAACTTTCACTTCAAAGGCAGGATAAAGAGTTCACTTAAACCATTATGTGTGTACCCAGAACTTCTCGTGTGTGTGTCTTTGCAATTTTTATATATAAGTTAGTGTGTGTTTGTGTTTGAAAAGTGTCTGTGTGTGTCCAAGGTTGGCTGAAGAGTGTGCGTCAGAGCCTGTTCTGAGGGAGAACACGTTCACAGCTCCATATAAACACAGCAATGATCAGGACTCATTGGAATCTCTGTGCCAGTGTCTGCTGCGCTGCTGCGACTCCGTCTGGATACCCACCGTTATTGTAAGACACTCAATTGCACATAGATGCACATGTCCGATTCATCATCATCTCTTCTCAACATCCTGTTGCTCTGTCACAGTTTGAACAAAACACTTGAAAAATGATCAGTTGCTGGCATCTCTTTTCTCAGATATAGGTCACAGTGATTATTATGTGCCATCTGGCGATTCCTCTACATTAGTGAGCACAGCCTCACAGCCTCTGTCTTCATTTGCTTTGTGTACACATGGATACGTGTGCTTATCGATCAGTGTATCTGTGTGTGTAGTGCTAGTAATTGTTTTTATGTTCTATTTTGTTGGTTTTCTTCAGGTTAAAAATCAAGACAAAATTGTTTACAGTTTGTATTTAGTTTTTTTTCCTGTGTCTGCAGAAGATGTGTGAGCGTGCACCCAACGCTAGGCCACTGCAGTCCTTCTACTCCATCCTATCTTCCCAGTTTATCCTACTTCCATCACTCATGCCTGCCTTTGCATATAAACTCGGTGAGTTTTATAACGCTGTAGAAACTCATAGCAAAAGTAAGTGTTTCATGATTTAATGATACATTCTTTCAGCATCATGGCAGGGTCTGTTCTCCCTTTTGCACTGACACTGAATTCTGATCAGTATCATAAGAATTCATGAACTGGTCAGCTTTGACTAGTAGTGAATAAATATTTTTTTTCAGTTATCTGAAGGATGTCTAAACAATGTAATGTACAGTCATTGTAGTATTACTGTAATAGCATTTAGAAAAATTATTGGTATCTTATTGTTAATTTGAATTGATCTAAAACAAATTTGAACAATTTTTCAAAACATCTCTTATTTTGCCAATTATTCAATTAATTCAAACACTTTATTTACCTTAAAAATCCAAATGACTTGTTTTATTTAACTTCTTTTTTTTTTTTTTTTAATTCTCAACTCTATGAGGATATAAATGAGCTACCAGGGCAACGATATTAAACATTGAAATGAACTGAACTATTTGCAGTTGCTGCTTCACACTAAAAGCTTTACACTGGAAAAAGAAGTTAAAATGAATTCAGTTTGTTTATAACAAATTTAGTGGAGCTTCGTGAGCAGTTCACGTAAGCAACTTTACCTGCGATGCGATGCAGTGGAAAAACGGGACATGACTTGATGCCGCTAACCCCGACACAATGTTTCTCTGGTGACAGATGGATCCGTGTTCCACTGAGACGAGATTTATGATTTTAGTCGGCAATATGGCTGGTGCAGGGACTGCAGGCTGAGCTCTTGTTTTTAGATTAGCTGCATATTTATTTCTTGTTACTGTTGGCTTTACACATATTGTTGTTGTCTTGCTGGCACGAATGTAGCACCAGCCCATTCCACAGTGAAACTGTAGGCCTCTGTGTGTCTCATCCACAAAGGAATACAGAACACAAACATAGTAACCAAACACATTTTCTAAACAAGCCTGCTGTTTTAATCCAGATGAGCCAGTTAAACACCTTCCTTAAATGTTGTTTGAATCCTTAAATGCCTGACTAAATTAAATAAGCAGAAACAGAAGCAGTTCCTCCATAAAGCTTAATTCCCAGCTAATCATGCAAAGCAATTAGCTTCTTTTCATTTCATCATCACATAAAATACTGTGCTCTCCTTTGAGCCATTGAGCCTTTCTGTCGGTGTAATTAGATAGTGTTTATAAAACCAAAATCTATATTTTGTGCAGTTAAAAATGATGCCAGAAACAGAAATACCAACAGCTGATTTTGCTTTCATCAAAGACAGAGCTAAATGCTTGGATTAAATTTTTTATCACTGCAGGGGAAAAAACTATGCAATTTGTCCAAAACTGGCAGTAGAGATGATGAGGCTCAATTACTGACAGGAGACTTGTTGCCTCCAGCATCGAGACAAGAAAGTGTGGTACCATTATAATCCAGAGACTGCCTTGTGATTCCATCATACGAGCCGTGATGCCTGTCAGTGTGCTCACATTCTGACCAATGACAGCTCATCAGTTTTCATTTCTACATTATTACACGAGTGGTCGGCGCTCATTGTCACATCATCACGCCATTTTTTATCTCAACTACACACCTGCTGTAACTGTGTTGTGCTTGCTCGCAATGCTAACGTGTTGACAAAATCTATCCACTTATATCCAGACACACAGACACATAAAAACCTGGCAAACTACTTAAAGCTGCCTTTGTTGTAGCTCCTTCTACAGTAGGTGACCACATTCATATTGTGCCATGACAGCACACACACACACAGATACAAAGAGACAGACACACAAGGTGAAAAAATACCAGCCATTCTGTTGCATCTGGTAGCAAACCGAAGCTTTATATTTATGCTGCAAGCTGTTATCAAAGCAGAACAGTTTGCTGCTGATGTGGCATAGGTCCACATGTACTAAAGAAGGAGTGAGTTAGCGGCTTTGTAGAATGTAGATTCTCTGCTCTAAGTTCAGATTGTTCTCCTCTACTGATGCACCGGTGCAGCCAAGACATTACGTATACCTTTTGTCCACACAATGAATTAAAGCAGGACTGCTGTCTCATTCTCTCTGCTTCAGCCAAAAGATGTTCCACTGACCAGTCAGCTTATTTTTATAGAATACTTTTTGTTGTGTCAAACAAATACCTGATTAAAATAAGATTGGGGCACATCAACTAAAACTGAATCACATGGTTCATTCTGGCGTAATGATACCAGGTGTGTCATTCCCTGCAAACTCTTTTCCCAGCTTGCATCATGGATTCTCTCAAGAAAATCATGTAAACACTTGTTAAATTCTTGCGACCTTGCAAAATCCAAAAGCTCAAAAGTTATACATATTTGAAGTTTGGCCCTCTAATCTTTTTCACCATTTTTGCAGGTTTTGCTGAATGTTTCTTACCAATCAAATTGATCGAAAGTAATTTTTTACCTGCATGAGAAATATTTAAGTTTCTTTCTCCTACAATGAGTATTAGTCAGTGATTAATGTAGTTTAATCACATCTAGAAATCATTTAATCTGGCATTTAAAAAAAATTGATTGCCACAGATTACATACAGTAGAGCCTTGAGAGTTTTGACTGTATATATTCCCAGGAAGAATTTTTGTTCTTTTAATTACTTTAAAATATTTATGAATAATAGTTCATATCATTGAAATGATCTTCTAACTACAAAAATGACAGACAGTGCTATCTGTGCATGAAATATGAAAGCAAACTGGACCATAACAAAAAAAATAGTTTTCTGGAAAACTGTTCATGATATAACTGAAAGTAGTTTTGCCATACCGTTTGAGTATATTGCTAACTGAATATTTTAGATAAATAGCCTTACAAGTGGCATTTGTGTTTTACATTTCTATCTATTTTTGTTATTTAGTATTTCACAGTTATCTCGCTTTTTTCATTGCTACAGTTGCAAGAATTGTTTGCTTACAGAAGACTGTTAAATGATGAAGTAATGTCACATGCTATAAATTAAAGACCTCTTCTCGTGAAATCAAGTTTTTTTCTTGTTAGCATGTATATGGCGTTTTTTATTCCAGAAGACGTATTTGGAGTGAAATGAGCAATCATTGCCATGGCTGAGTCTTTCTACTTTGAACTGTAGTGTACTGTCTTAACAACACAGACTCAGACAGTCAGCGTTTTATATGTGACAAACCTGAGGAACCAATCCTGTCAACTCAGTGTCAAATGTAGTATTGTTACTCCATGTTACAACTTGCCATTATGCATCATAGAGTAGTTTTTACAGTGTTTGAGTCATGAATGAGCTGGTGTGCTCGAGCTGTTGGCAAAAGTGTATGAGGAAGCCACGGTATGAAGCTGATCTCAACATATTTTGTCACTGTCCAAAACTGAAACTATTTTGGGAGGGGATTCCGGCAGAAATAAGATCCAGTTTAAGTGTTGATTTGCCACTTGAGCCTTTGGTCAATGTAGTCAGTTCTATTCCAGAGGAAGCGATGGATAAAAAAAGACTTATCTGTTACATATCCTACTACTGGTGGCAAAGAAAATGATAACTGTGTCTTGGCTCAGCCCACTACCTCCTACCCTCCACCAGTGGAGAGAGAGATTAAAGAAAGTGTATTCAGTGGAAAAAATAACAGCAAAACTCCATTTGAAGTTAGGTTCCTTTATGAATTTATGGGCTCCTGTTATTGCTTACTTTAACTTAATGTGATTTTACATATTTGACAGGCTGAGGGAGATGTTTTTGTTTGAATTGCAAATGGAGATGTAATGATATATGTGTCTGGATTATGTATTTTTACATGTTTCATGACCCTTTGCTGCTCTTTAATTTATCTTTAAACTTCATTTGAAATTCTCCTCTTTATGTGGGTTTACATGATGCCTTAAGTTAATCGTGTTGCCGAATTGTGTATTTGTTTTTGTTTATCATGTGTATGTTTTCATTTGTCCATTTTTGAGCTGCACATATATATATATATATATATATATATATATATATATATATATATATATATATATATATATATATAAAAACACGTAATTTAAATAAAGATTTGGTTAAAAAGCTGATCTCAGCCATGTTAAAGTAAAGCATTGAAAAACAACAGCAAAAAAAAAAATGATTAATTCTGATACACAGAAAAAACTTTTAGGCATTAAACTATTGACCAGAATGGGGCTTGACAAAGCGTCAGAGAATTTAAAATAGTCCTTTCTGTAAAAACACGCAGTAAAATATCTGTAAAGTACATTTTTTTAGCTGGTTTTGTGTGCTTTAGCTTTTTTCCCCTAAGAATTAGACTAAGAAAAGGCTGCTTCTTTTGCCCAGTACCTTGTCTTTTTATGTGTGTATTTTAATGATCATCTTTTAGTTTCTGCCGCTTATTCTCTTGGTACAATTAATTTTTAAAAGTGTTACATAAATACAGTTTTTAACATTCTAATCATTTCCCTAATTTCATACTGTTTTGCTATTTATTTATTCATCTCTTCACCTCCCTTTCCCTCCAGCCTCCTCCGGTTTCTACAGGCTGGCTGTGGAGCACAAAGGCCTCTTCTGTGCAGGAAACAGGTACAGTGTAACCAGATAACCCGAGGACACGCACAGACACACACACATACACAGCACTGAACAAAGTACTGCTGTCCAAAAGCCATAGTAGCTCAGAAGTTGACTTCTTATTATCATTCTTTGTTGGAACACACTGAGCAATGAAACACATAACACTGACTGAGGCATCTGTCATTTTTCTGTCACTCTGTCAACTTTTTTTCCAATAAGACAGTCTTCTCAGCAGTGCGTCTGTCTCATAGTGATGGATCCGCGGCTTCAAAGTCTACATTGTGTTTTTGCATTGTGTGTGTTTTTTTTGTATATGCAAGCGTATGTGTTTTAGTTGGTGCACGTGTAGGTGTTAGAGTGCGCCTCTCTGTGCTTTTGTGTTTGTTAGTGTGGTCATAAATGTGGTCGACTCGGTAGGCTTTAAGGCCCCCTGCTCTGAGCTGTAATGAAACTGAACCATACTGCGTCTGTGTTTCATATTTGAAAGGAGTGAGTCAAGGCACATCCTGCCATGTGTTCCAGTTCACTCTTCTCTGTATTGACCGTGCATTGTGCAGTATGTGTTGCTTGTCTCAGGTGCCCTCATTTTTTCTTCGTTTCTCTGCAGTTTTCCCCCCTCTCTTTGTACTGTTTGCTTTTTGTATTCATTGTTATTTTCCATGTCTCTTGTGTGCTTTTCTCCCTCTCTACCAAATCTTTCAGGAACCCAGATCTGAATGCATCCTGCTGTGGTTTTCTACAGAAACTCAGTGTGTGTCTGCTTTCCCAGTCAGACCCTGCTTCTGGTTCCTACCATCACGGTATGCAAATAAGTGCACACACTTGCACCACACACAGAGCTACATGCAGCACCAGCAAAAACCCTGTTGTTCCTGTTAGCTTCCAAGCAATGATGTCATGCTGCCAGTTTTCTGTTCAAGGGTTGACTGGAACATTGGTAGTGTTCAAGATTTATTTGTTGTGTAATGGCATGCCACTTCAGATTTATAGTTTATCAGCATATGAATTGTAGAAATGTTCTAATAACCCACTGTAACAAGTTTTACTGACTCAGGAAAGCCTCTGGAAACATCTGTGTGTTGCATGTCATTGATAATACCATTGCTATATAATATTTTAAGACTTTCATTTCTAGCTCGATTTAAAGTTATTTTGCAAAAAAATTGACACCTGTTTGTATTAACGACAGAAATTTAAGTGTAGGTAATATTGAACAAGCGGAGTCAAATGGACAGAATGTTATGTAGGCTTTATTTATTTACTAAATCAAACAGCATTCTGTATGGAGAAAATTCTTCTTCTTCCCTTTGTTCATCAGTCACACACTGATTGTTTCATTGTTGCGTGCTTGCTCTTTCACCCAACATCCATATTGTTAAAATGTCATCCTTATTAGACTTACCTGAAAGGTGTAGAGATTACTGAGTTAGAGAGAGATATTAATCTTAAAGTCAGAGTTTTCAGTGTCAAGAAGGTGACTCTCTTTTAATTTGACAAGATCACCGTGGTAACTGATGCTGCAAGCTAACCTACTACAAATGAGGCTCTGTTAAGAGTTTGGGATTAAATCCGCTGTAAGAAACGCCACCCTTTCATCAGTTTTTTTCCTGAACGATACAGTTTCTCAATTGTACAAATACATTCTATCTGCAGACTTGTCGAGCCATACATTAGTAATCCTGCAGAACGAAGACTTGCACTTACAGCAGCACAACCTGTATGTGTCACATTGTCTCTGGGATCCTTCAAGCATTCAGTTAATAATGTAGAAAATGCATCACTATGATTCAGTGACTGGTCCTGATATGCTGCCAAGTCTGTTTTACACTGCTAGTACTGCAGCTAACACAGCACAGAGAGGATAGAAGACTAGTCAAGATAGAAAATCGACTAGTGCATGGGTATTTTTTGACAGATAAAATGCTATAAATAACTTTAGTTCACCTTGATTTGGCCAAAAAGTAAATTTATATTCATGTGTCCTTCATTATGAGATAGAGTCAAACCTAAGACCTCTAATGTGCAGCTGTCAAATGACGAACAAGAAAAGCACTCAGAGAGCACAAGGCGGCTCAGTTGTTATATCATTTCCGACGGATGAAATCTTGAAAAAATTTGTTGTAGAAATGACAGCAGCATAGAAAGTGGCCATTTAATATAGATGTACCTACAAACAAAATTACCTTGTGCTGAGCACAGGCGTGTGTTCTGCATGTGTATGTTATGTATGGATACCGAATCACCTGACCTAAATATGTAGCAGGCGACAGGAATTGGTGGGACTTGGAAACACTCCCACAATTTAATCGTTTCCTGTATCATTGCTGACGGATAAGTCCCGATAAGTCCGCAGCGGTCGATTTTTAGTAGGATCGCAATCATGTGATCGTCAGCTGGCAGCTGATGTAATGTTCACTTGTTGTCATAGTTACAGTGACGCCATGCCACTATCTCGCAATGATACAGAAATCTTGAACAAATCCATGGATCCAGACTATAAGCCGCATCACTGCCAAAATCTAATGAGGTGATCCTTGTGTCATTTCTGATTTTCCCTGAAAATTTCATCCAAATCCGTTATTCATTCCGTTTTTGAGTAGCGTTGTCCACAGACAGACAGACAGACAGACAAATGTATGCCGATTGTCACATAACTCCGCCACGTTCCTTGGCAGAGTAATAAGCAACTGCACCAAGAGTACATAGAGCGGTAAAGTAAATATATTAACTTGATAAACAGTGCTTTTTACTGTAATGGTTATTTTTTATATTCTTCATAGCTCTGTAGTTGAACTTTTTCACACTGCACTTTCAATGTGGAGAAGCTCAACCGTGGTGTTGAGTGCTTATTTCACTCATTTGTATGCCGTATATAAAAAACACCCTATGGACATGATAAAAAGGTAAGAAAACTTCATGTTTTTTTGCCCAAGACAGTCTTTAAAGACTTGACTGACTCTCGGCAGACAAGCTTATGATGCCATTTCTGAAAAGTGTTTGCAAAGTCTCTAACAATAACTTTGGCTTCGATACAGGATGAAAGGAGGGGACCCAGGTGTGGGTTTAATATGTGAAATGGCTTTGAATTGAGCACTGAAGTCCCTGAATAAGTCTCTTAAGTGTCAGTGCACTTTGTGACAACACAGATTACACTCCTCTAGCTAAACGCTCGTTGATTCTGATTGTGTGAGACTGGAGTAAATTATATGAAAGACAAATAACTACAGGTAAATGAGCAACATCAAATGCTAAAACTCAGCACTGCTCCCCTTTAATCTATTTCCACATCACTGTAACATTCCCTAAAATAAAGAGCCAAAAACATCCTGTTAGAATCTGCAGTTGCTCCCAGGGGATGCATTGTGACATTGACAACAGAGATGGGTAAAATATTTCTTTGAGTTAATGAGATGTAAGAGTTGTACGAGCAAATGTTCAGCTTTGTGTATGTGTGCAAGCTTTGCGAGTGTGTCTGTGTTTGTTTGTGTTTGTGACTGTGAATAATGAGTTTGGCGAAGCTAGACTTTTGTTTGTTCCTTTTTCTACTTGTCACCATCTTCCTCCCTTTTATCACCCTTATCTGTTTCAGTTTCATTTCCAGCCTCTTGCTTTCCCTCATTTTTCTTTGCTCTCATCTTGAGTTTTACCATCACATTTTATCTTATATATTCTTCTTGTTAAAAAAGTCCATTTTTAACATGTTTTTAAACTTTGAGGAATCACATTTTTCTGGATTTTATATACGATATTATTAATTTCTCCTCATCACATGTTTTGCACTTCGTCTCATCAGTGTTTTGTTGATTGAATTGCTTTTTGAAACTGCTGATTGATTTTTTTGAATTAACGGGTAAAATCTACCCTGCACTTAAAAGATAATTTTATGAAGGCTATGTGAATATATAAGTAAGTGCTCTTCTCTTCTCTTCTCTTCTCTTCTCTTCTCTTCTCTTCTCTTCTCTTCTCTTCTCTTCTCTTCTCTTCTCTTCTCTTCTCTTCTCTTCTCTTCTCTTCTCTTCTCTTCTCTTCTCTTCTCTTCTCTTCTCTTCTCTTCTCTTCATTTTCTGTTGATCAGAACCTGAACAGGAGGCAACATGTCACTGCAGCCATGTTTTCTCTCCCATCTGCTGTCCCCCTTCTTATCTTCATCTGGCTGTCCTTTCCTGCACTGCTTTCACTCATAGTCCTCCCTTTGAGGCTCTCTACAGCCCTCTTTTCTTTTCCACACCTCAGTTCTCGACTCTTTCACACTTTACCTACATGTAATGACTGCAGCGGTTCCTCGAGCCCTTCTCCTTATTTTTTCTCCGGTCACGACAACATTTTTTCCTTTTACTAGTTTATATCTTCTGTGTAGTCATGGATCAGTTACTTTCATCCCTTCTCTCCCTTTCCCTACTTTGTCATTCTCTTGTTTTTGCTCTCACCCATCTTTCCTCCTCATAAGTACACTACAGGTATTGTTTTTGTCCTTCCTGTGGCCTCTCTTCTGTTTTTTTCCTCAGCCCTACAAGAGGCTACAGAGCAGTGCATTGTTCTCTACTCAGTGCTGTCCTTCCTTTGCTTCTTTGTCTGTTTGTCCCTTTTAGTTGTTTAGATGCTGCATCTCATATTATTTTCTCTCACACTATTTCTCCATACTACCCCCCTCTTTCTCACATCTCTTTTTCTCGCTACCTCCCTAAAGACCATCCAGCTATTTAGGCAACATCACAACACACTCTTTTAGCCTCACCAGAAAATATGTTTTTCTCTTTTTATGCAGCAGCATTTATGTATATATATTTATAAATATATATCATCTTCATTTTTATATATATATATATATATATATATATATATATATATATATATATATATATATATATATATATATATATATATATATATATATATATCACTCTTTAAAGTCTTAAAGAAGTCGCACAATGACCTTTGTGTCTCTTCCTTGCAGTTTCACTTTCCTTCTTGATGTTCCCTTGCAGACTCTACCTGTCATTCCATGTGCTTTGTTAATATTTTCTTCCTATTCTTTTGGGGCCTCATTTATGAAAAACATGTTTTTTTCTAACTTTGCTATATCACACAATGTGACTTTTCAAAGAATGTTATAAATATTTGAGTTTGAGCATTCATGGCAGCCATGTCTGCTTAATGATGAAGATTGGCTTTATTTGTGGATATAACTTAAATAATTGGAGAAGTGTGAAATCCAGCCTTAATCATTTCGTTCGTGATTTTTTCATAAGCCTCAGCTTTGGCTTGGCTTCAGTCATAAACACAAGATGGTGAGTAATAGTCTTTTGTAAATAGGCCTCGGGGCCTCTTCTGCTGCATTTTATTTTACTCTGTCCATCTTTCTACTTCATCTGTAATCTCTCCTTCTCTTCTCCTTCTCAACTCTCTCTCTTCCTGTTTCTGGCATTGATTATTAAACTCTTCTCTGTTTTATTTCCTTGCTTGTCCCCCAGATGTTGAAGAGGTAGAGAATCTTCTGCTATGCAGCCTTCCCTCTCTGTGTTGCCATCTGTCAGACTGGCCCTCTCTGCTGTCTGAATATAAAGGACCAAGGGCCACCCAGTACTGTCTGGTGATAGTGCTGTGTCTTGCTCTGCAGCATGGAGACAGGTAGTACAGTGCACAGAGTCTGGACTGGTCACTGGACTACACAGAATAACGTCAAGCAACAGAACACATGAATAAACGCAGTAGAAATGAAAACACCCTCACCTACATTGATCACATTTTACACATGCAGACATGCACTGGCACCGTGGGGATTCATAATGTTATTCTGAGAGCTGAAAATTTGCATTTGCTGGGAAATCTGTTCAATTTTAAATCAACGAAGTGCCATAAAATCTTGTGTTCCAAGCTGGTGTTTTTGTAGAAATGGATTTAATCAAAAAATATTTCAGCATCAGTAAAAAGCATTTTGCTGATCCAAATTCTCAGCATTTGTGCAGAGTGCTGCTGTATAGTGGTTTTGTAAGAAGAGCAAACATAGTTTGATCCAGGAGTATTGACTTTATTGTCCCAGAGCAATGTCCATTTGGACTTTAATAAAATATGTCTTTGATCAGGACAGTCATTTCCTGGGTCGGTGGCTGCTGAGTAGCTTTTGATGTCACTATATTACCTGTGGTAAGGGAATTGATATAAAAAGTACAATGTCATCAGACATCTCTATACTCAGTGCCAGAGCTGGTAGCCAGCTGGCAGCACCACTAGCCTGTGTTCCAGTTTTGTCTGTGTTTAAAAGTTTCACTATGATATGATGATATTACCAGAATTAAATATTACATCTCCTCCTCCTACATGAGAATATTTCAGATTTCTGTTTTCTTTCATAAATATTTGATAATCACAGTAATTTTGAGAACTTAAATTATTAATATGGATATGATAACCAGAGATATTTATAGTTGGCTTCATCAGCAGAATTTTAAAAACATTTACAATTCTTGAATCAGCACTTTGCTTAGCTGTAATATGGTCCAGCAGAAAAGACAACATATGAACTATATTGCTGTGTACACATCACTGAAATCCCAGACACTTTCTACAGTAGTGTCATATTTAGTATCAGATTTATATAAATATAAATTCAGTTGGCTTTACATGTCGCTGTAGCTCTCCCCCTGTCCCAGCAGTTTCTGCTGCAGCCCACTGAGAGTGTTCTTAAACACATATTTTATGACCTCAGTGATATAGTATGTCAGCCTCTTTGGAAAGTTTAATTTGTCCTTCTGTGGATACCCGGCTATGCATTACCCTCTGGGGAAGGGGATGAAAACCTCTCCCCGCCACTGTGTGGTCTCATCAAGATTATGGGAGATAAGGCCAGAGATTCGCACAGCTTGGGAGGGCTGGGACGGTGTGCAGTGGATGTGTACTCAGTGTGTGTGTCCTTGGTATACATTCTAACTGAGTGTTTGCATCTATTTCTGCATTGAAAGAGAAATAGAAAGTTTCTGACATCGGCATGTCCTTGGAGCACTTTTTCTTCTTTGCACACAGAGTTTGTGTGTTTGACCACTTCATTCCCCTCATTCTGAATGTGTCTGCTGTCTGTGTGTTTGCATATGTTCAAATGTAAATGTTTTCACCCCATTTATCTGACTATGTATTATTGGAAGTAATGTCATTACTGTGTGTGTGTGTGTGTCTGTGTGCGTGTGTGTGTGTGTGTGTGTGTGTGTGTGTGTGTGTGTGTGTGTGTGTGTGTGTGTGTGTGTGTGTGTGTGTGTGTGTGTGTGTGTGTGTGTGTGTGCGTGTGTGTGTGTGTGCGTGTGTGTGTGTGTGTGTAATTCAGGCTCCTTCCAGACCAGACAGTGTTTTCCAGTGTGGTGTGGCTGTTGCATTCAGTCCAGGAGCAGGGCAGCTGTGCCTTGCCTCCCTCTGTGCTCCGCTCTGCCCTCTACCTGCTGGCAGTGACACAGGACAAGAACCCCAGCCTTGATGGGGTAATTCTGATCACTCCACAGAACAACAGAAACCAAGACACATTCTGTAACTTGCAAAAGTAGTAAAGTAGCTATATTGTAGACAGTCAATTTAAATGCTTAAGTTGATTTATAGTTGTTTGAGGCTTTTCAGGAAAACTTCCATAGCTTATAGAACACAATCTTTTTGTTGATTTCTCTTATGATGCCTCGAGACTTCAACTCAATTAGATGTATTTCCATTTTTTTTTTACCTATTTACCCCACACAAAACTACATGACAAATGAAATCAAATCATATATATTTATATGACTTGTTTAAAAACAACCTGAGTTGTATTAAGTGCTGTACACGGTTTTAGATGAGCAGCAAAAAATGTGCAGACAGACAATATAATAGATAATATGAAACAGAATTATATAGACAGTATAAAACTAGCAAAGACAGGATAGCAAATTGTAAGATCAATTTCTAAACTGAAAATAAATATGAAATATTAGGAGTAAGCGCAGCCAAAATTGAGAAGATGTACATCTAGAAGTTTTTATTGAAACTATTAATGGAGCAGGAGCATTTGATTGAAAAAATGCTGTTCCACAGCTTTGGGACTGCTACAGCATTTTCACATCAGAGGCAAGGGGTCTGCCTCAGTTCTGAATAATCTGTTTTATTTTTTTTTTATTTGAGTCAGCAATATAAAAAATATCTTCAGTCATATTTTTTGAGATAGTTTTGCTGACTTGTAGTGCCATTTGAGATTTTATAAAGATGAAGGTGTTCACAGAGTGATGCTTTCCAGTACACAAAGAAAGAGAACAGCATGTACTAGAGCTAGAGTTATGCATGATTTTACATGAGAAATATTTATGTGAAGGGTAGCCTGTCCTGTCACAAACTACATGCGCTGCAAACTAACTTTTGAAATATGAAATTAATCCTCACTCAAGTTTAAAAGTGATGGAGCTGGTGCAGGAGGTTGTGAGGTATTGACTAGATTTTTGGACTCATCTCCACTTACAGTATTGGCTGTGGAGCCAGTCTCCTCTACAAGGGGTGGTTCCTGTCTTACTGCAGAAGGCAGGTGGGGTGATACTTACAGGCCCTCTGCTGGCAGCTATACATTTGAACTTTGTCCTGGTGGACAAGAGGGTGGCCTCAATGCAACTTTAGGTTTCGGAGAGGAAAACTTTGACTGTTGTGTGTCCTTATGCACCAGCAACAACTCAGAATGTTAGACCTTCCTAAAGCCAGTGGTTAAGGTTCCAGAAAGGGCCCTACATGCAGACTGCATAGTTGTACTGGGGGACTTCAATGACTAGGAAATCTGTAGTTAAGTGATGGGAAAGAATTGTCTGCCAGATTTAAACCTAAAAGATGAAATGTTGTTGGATTTCTGTGTTTGTCCATAACAAACCATCTTCAGTAATTCTACTTGGTGCGATCGCTCCTTGTGACATGAGATGAGACCATATGTTCTAGACACTTAGGTGAGGAGGGATGATGAGCTGAACTTACCAGCAACTGGCAGTGAGTTATCTGAAATGGCGAGGAAAACTGATGGACAGATCCTTCAGACTTAACCACACAGTGACGGTGTACAAGGAAACACCGGCAGAGGTCCCTGTTCAGAAATATTTAAACTTCATACCCCCATGAGAACTTTTCTTGAGCGTCATGTCCAGATGAGGTCGTGGACATGATGCTCAAAAAGACCTTGCTCCAAACCCTCACTGTGGAAGCAGACAGAAGCAGCCGTGATCAAAGACTTGTTAAGTCCAGACATGGTGGAAACCTAGTGGTGAACTTCCCTCACCATGTTTAGCACCAGAGATAGGGGACTTAGGAGTGTGTGCCAACTATCAGTAGTTTTATACTTCTAGTCTTTGACAGTGTGCTGGAAAGAAAACTACAGCCAACAGTTTAACCTCAGATTGAGAAGGAACAATGCAGATTTCATCCTGGCTATGGAACAGTGAACCAGCTTTTCACCCTCTCACAGGTGATTGAGGGGACATGGGATTTCAGTATTTCATTTTAGATGTGTTTTGTTGGATGAACGACTGCTCCTCAAAATACTCTGTGGGAGATGCTTTGGGCTTAAGGGGTGCCAGGGCCACTACTAGGAGGCATTTGGTCTTCATACGCCTGGACCAAGAGCTGGGTCTAAATACTGATCACTATGTCTCTGCTTTTTGGGGATAATGGCATCACAACATTTATGCACCTAGCAGGCACTGGACCAGGTGGTGAGTGTAAAGTGGAAAGTTTTACGTTCATGGTTCTCTAACGAAAAAGATTGTCTTGTTCTGTCAAGGCAAGGGGAGAGAATTACCCCAGGTGTTGGATTTTAAGTATCGTATTCTTAAATGTCAGTGGTGCTAATGGCATTTTCTTTTTCCAGAGAACATGACACATCCTCTCGCAAATTGCTTAATAGCGTGTACTGTGTTTACTATGAATTTGAATCCCAGTACATTACAGGAGTCATGCATTATGTGAGTGCTCTGCCACAGTAGGGCTTAAAAAAAGTCTGACATTTGAATTGTGAAGAAAATGATTTCAGACCTGCAATTTTTTAAAACTTGAATAGGCATACATATCTCCAATAAAGTACTTTTAGTCTTTCTATACTGTCCTACCCAAGGCTACTTTGAACTGCATCAGCAAGGCTCTCTCCTCCTGCCAAAGCTTCACTTCCCTCTACTTTCACCATCCTGCTCTCCTCCACTTCATCTGTGGCTATCCAGACCTCGCAAATAAATTCGGGCCCCTGGTTTTGGAACTTTGGTTGACCAAGCAAGCTCACCACGCAAATGCAGAGCAGATCAAGGTAAGAGTACATCTGTTACATTTCTATCTCAGACTCAAATTTGTTTAACAGTAAATAATTTTAATGCTTTGATTGAACTCCTTTTACTTGTTACATTCCAGCAAGTTTCACTAATTTGACTCAAACGGCAGAACTGTTAGAGATTCATTAGACAGTGTTTGTCTTTTCAGTTCACTGTGACCTCTCACAAATTAAAAACAGTACTGATGAAAAGGTGGTTGGATGTCACTCCTGAGTGCAGGCAGACATGCAGAGGAAGGATGAGAAGAGAGAAAGCCGTGCAAATGAGGCACAGGATCAGGAGGCGGACCCAGAAACCGTGGAGCTACTGACTCTGATAGACAAGCATCCAGCTGTCATTCTGACCCTCCTGGTGAGAACCCTAAATAGAAGCTTAGATTTGGGAACTTGGCCATATAAAAATGAAAGCACATTTTAATGCTGGCTCATGTGCTGCATTGTTGAACACCTAAGCAGGACAATTTGTAAAGCCTGAGGCAAAAATGTAACTTCTGTCCCATAGCTGTGTCCCATTTGTTGTTAACCTGCATTGTGTAACTGGTTGCCTTCACTGAATACTGCTGGTACCAAGAGATACTCTGAATTAGAAGTTGTGCCAATCTTTTTAATTGACTGTATGATTACAGGACATGGTTTGCACCAGAGAGGCTCCCCTGGCAGAGCGAGTTCTGGGTGTAATGGAGGTTTTCTTGCACGGTCAGAGAAACTATGACACAGACTTGTGTACAAATCTTAGGACAGCCCTGCTCCAGGCATTGCAGCGAGTTAGCGTGGAGAACGCGGGCCATCGGCTTGGACAGGGAAATACTGGACAGGGTAAGAAATAATCTTACAGGAATGTATAGATTTTGTAGAAGTGTTATAGAACTATAGAAATGCCTGTTGTGTCTTCAAAGAAAAACAGTTTTATAGCAGAAATCTGTGCAGGGATGTGTGACTCAAGTGTATGAAAACAAATCAAATGAGATGTTCTTAAATGGACCATATAGGAGAAATTGATTCCCTGTAATTTTACATTAGAGGTATTCGAGGGCTTTCTGAATCAATCAGAATCTCCATTAAGCTTTTTTAGTAAAAATGTTGCATGTCTAGCATAAAATGGAAAGAAAAAACTTCATGGAAAGTTGATGAAAATAAGAAGAGTTTTGATTTATGCTTCTGTCAGCTTTCTTTGGCTCAGGCATAGATCAATTGCACACTATTACACCTTCATGGCACCTGAAGTTCCATGATGTAACAGTATTTTATTCAGTTAAAATAAATCAATCAAGAAGTAACATTCATCATATTATTTGTGATTCCAAAACTGAACACAAAACAGTTTTTGTTAAAGTTGTATTCTGAACCACGCCCTGTCTGTTGTTGGAGCTAACCACATCTGTGTAGAATAAAATACTTCACTAATACATGTGTAAACCTACAAATGCATATTCACAAAGACTCAAACATACACTCACACATATTATTTACTCTAATTTAATAAGACTATTTAAGTAACAGCACTTTATTAGGTTATCTCTCTGAACAGTTTCTGAGTTCATAAAACAGACAATTGTTTTTAGTGTTTTGGCAATAAAAACTACACATTGGCTGCCTGCTCTGCTGACATGTCCCACTTTTCTCCTACATTAAATCTCTCCTTGGTTCTCATATTTTAATTTTTTTTTTGTTCTAAGCTTAGCCATACATTAAGGCCATATTTAGACACAGGAATGTTTGCTAATGCTTAAAAATTCTTTTACCGACATGGATTAAATTCCCCAAAACTCATATCTGTGTATCAAAATTATACATTTAGAAGTTTTCTTAATGAAAATAATCGCTGACTGCCTTAAAATTATTGAGATATAACTATATAATATAAAATATTCGTCCTTTAGAATCTATGAAACCCTTTTTCGCTCTCTCCACCCAACCCGTCCTACTTGGTGCAGCTCGAGCACAGAAGTCCACCTACAACTATGTTCTAGGCTGCACAATGGAGAGTTGAAATGTTGGGGTATTTAATCATACATGTTTGAACAGATTCTGAAGAAGAATACAGAAAACTGCACCCTGCAAACTGACGGGATTGACTCCTTAGGATTTTTACTTATGAAACCCCAAAAGTCTGAATTTGTGTTTTTGAGACACACACTCTGCCGTTTCCAGGTAGAAATGCTTAGCCATGATGTCTAAGGCTTATTTTACTCACGATTTATCTTCTAGCATATAAAAACACAATATGGATATCTCTACTTTCAACTGATGGGTTTTTTATTTACTTTCTGACGCTTGGGGCTGCATAATTCACCACTGCAGCCATGCATTTATTTCCTTACAGAGAAAAATTATTGTCCATTCTTCATCAACAAAGTCAGCGTTCACTGTCGTGTATCAAGATTAATGCCAGCTGATTTGGCCTGATGTTCAGTTACGTCTCATTAAAGCACAAATAGTCTAAATTACAGTTGATATATTTAAGTAAATCTTGCAGTTTACTTTATATAATGCAGTTTTGCTCTGCCTCGGTTGTGCATATTAAATCTTTGTATAACACAATAAAAGCTTTTGATGAAATTGTCTCTTCTCTGCTCAGCATAAGCTGATATATATATATAGTATGTATATAGTATACACACACACACACTCACAGATTCACACAGAGAGCTCCTGCACTGTGAAATGTAATTGATCAAATGCACGCTGTTGTTTTTCCTCCCCACACAGCAAACACTAAAAGATTTACTAAATTAAAAATCTGCTTTCTAAACAGCCAGCAGCACCCACACCTGAGCTATTTGCATTTAGATGCTCATGTCTCCATTTTGACTTAAAAGATGTTTTTTACATAAATATATTTATTTTGAATGTCGCTTAATTGAGTCAACACTTTGAACTTCACCTCACATACCTGATACCACAACTGTCAATATTACTATGGAGACCTGGATAACAGTGTTTAAAGTTTAGGATACAGAGGACACCAGTTTTTATCCACAAAATAATGCAGACTTGTCAGTGTTGTCATTGTTTCATATTGTCTGGGCACCAATGTCTGTTTGCCTTAATAAGATCCAGTATAAACTCTTACTCTCAGTATAAACCTAGGCAGCATCTAGAAGAACATTTTCTTCAGTGTTATGCAGTCAGTTGGGTCAGTGCACAGGTGAGATGTCATCAGACACCCAGGTAGAGGTACATTTAGCTTGGCCATCCTAAGCACATCATTAGCAGGAGAAAACAACATTTTGCTGTCTACTCCCTTCTCACTACCATTAGCACTGACAAGAAGAATGATACATAGGAAATGTGGAGCAAGTGGTAATTATCACTGAAACTTAAACTCACAATACAGAAGACAAGTGAAATGCTTTAAGCAAATGTTTAGAGCAAACTGTGTCTAGATAAGGCATGTAAATTCACATTTTAATAGCAATTCAGATTATAGGTATTAATTCTGTAAAATCTCTCAAGACTTTTAATTAATTACAACAGTTAATTTATCCTCAAAACAATAAACCTGCAATGAGTAGCTCAACAAATTTTATTGGAAATTTAAACAGTGATGTAAAAGTGATAATTAGCATACATGACAAAACCCTCTACAAAATAATGTACATGGACAAATAGGTCCATTAGGCAGCCATTTTAATTATGTTTCTGCAGCATACTGCAAAACACTTTATTCAGTTATTCTCAAATATAGAAACATATTTGAAAGAAGAACTGTACTAATTTGTATTTGTAAGGTCATTCTGCTTGGCAGCATTTTCTTTCTGACTTAAAGGTTCATATTAAGAGACAGTAGGAAAGCTGTTTAATGATATTTGTTTTGTTTTTCTCTCACACACTCATTTAAATGCATAACCATTCACTTAAGAATACATCTTAAAGGATAAACGTACAAAGGTTATGTTGGATTGAATTTGTGCTTGAGCTAAACAACAGTAAAGTTTATGTGAGTTTATATACACTGATTAAACATTACTTTAAAACCACCTGCCTAATATTGTGCTCGTGCACCTTGTGGTGACAAAACAAAAACAGCTCTGACTGTGGCATGGACCCTTGACCTGTGGGAGTGTGCTTTGCTGTCTGGCACCACAATGGTTGCACCATATCTTTCAGGTCCTGTGGGTAGTATTGTCTGTAGATTAGGCTTGTTCCAGCACATCCACTGGAGGCTGGATTGGATTGGGATATGAAGAATCTGGTGGTCAAGTCAACACCTTGGGTTCTTTGTTGCTTTGCACACTCTTGGCATTCTCTCGATGAGTTTCATGAGGTAGTCAGATGAAATGGTTTTCCAACAGTCTTGAAGGAGTTCCCAGAGATGCCGAGCACTTGTTGGCACTTTTGCCTTCACGCTGCGGTCCATCTCATCCCAAACCATCTGGACTGGGTTTAGGTCAGGCTGCTCCTAAGCAGTTCTTACAGTGTGGATGCATTGTCCTGCTGGAGGAGGTCACTATTGCTATGGAGATGTCTACAGTTGTATTCTATCTAGTCATAATTTACTTCATGATATCTTATACCTCAATTAAAGGTATCTACATTATATTTTTGACATGTCTTAAACTAAATTTAAACCAGTCAGAATGGTCTACAAATCTTCAGCTGCAGTTCTTCTTTGTCAATATGTAATTGCAGATACCTTGAATTAGATTTTTGACTAGATGAAAGCAGTCTGCAGTTATCTCTAGTTACGTCTGAAGCTACGGCATGTGGGAAATGGTGGCGGATTGCTTTGCAAACATGCTGAACTGCAGTCATAACTGCACAAGACAAGTCGTGTTATAGCCATGTCAGAGCAGCCTGAGGCCAGAGTTCAACCACAAGTCTCTAACAAACAATGCTCTCACTCTCCACAAACTCTTTGCTGATGAGCCCTTTGCATTTAATGACATTTTCTATTGACATTAGCCACCATAGCAGCTATTATTTCTGCAAACACTGTTCAAATTCTTTTCTGGACCAATATCAAATGGGAAACCTTGTATAAGCAACATCATGCACAACAATCTGAGATATCTGCAGCAATTATTGTTACTAAACCCAATTACAGGTATGACTCGCTGTTGTTTTGTCTAAACAGAATGATGTTAGATATCGTTTCCAGATAGTCAAACTCAGGTAATTAATGGTAAAAGATCTACGTCAATGGTACTACCAAAGGTTTCCCAGCAGAACACTGCATTCCAATGAGATGATCCGTGTTATCCACATCTCCTGTCAGTAATTCTGATGTTGTGGTTTGTATGCGTATAATGTGGCATGTGGTGGTGCTTTTCTGTCTAAGTGCCCTGCCAGGTAAACTTGGTTTCAGCTGAAAAGCAATCACAAACTCTCTCCTGAAAACTTGGTTATTTTAAAATTTAATTGAAATGGTAAAACATTTCCCCAAACACTGTCGCCTCTTATTAATGTAGGACTGGAGGAGCCATTAATCCTTTGTTAAAACAAATCCTCCCAACATCCTCTGACAACACAGACAGTGGGATCTGAGAGACGTATTTATCTACCGTCTGATACAGACAATACTATCAATCCTAAGGTTGCTATCATGCAATGTTTTTTTATTCTGTATTCTTGAGAATGGAAAATTTGTAGTTTTGTTCAGTTGTATAAGTTCTAAATTGCTGTATTCCTATAAGATAAATTCAGTGGTAGATTGGACACTGGTAGATTAAATCTAGTAAACTACTTATTATGTTTTATCAGTAATGTGCAGTTTTTGTTATATTTCTTGTAAGAGACAACTCTGCTTCTTGTGTGCTGTTTGCAGATATTGTCAAATTATCACCAATTAGACAAAACTCTTGTAAAACAAACTTTGTTTTCTCTGAATATTTAAATTAAGAACAATTTAGATAGTTAAATAAAACATGGTGATCACAAAACAAGTTGCCTGAAAAAATAAAAGTCCAGTTGGTGGAAATGATCCTGCTAATCTCTTAAATGTATCCAGCAGAGTACAGAATCCTCTATAGAAGCATATGATGAATGTTAAGATGAGGATGAGAAATTGCTACAGGAATTCTAAAATTGCAAAAGTTAGGTGAAGACGCTTTTTGATTATTATTTATAAAGTCAGTGTTGGTTTAGTTCCTACAGGTTCAGTTTGATGCATGCATACTGGGCGCTGTGAAATATTTTTGGTAGAGGTGTCCGCCAGATGGTATTATTATGTCTGTATACTTGACCAGGTTAATGAGCACAGCTGAAGGGCACAGCATCAGTGTGCCAGCTGGGGATTCAGGAACTGTTGCTGTGGTTAGCCTCTGCCTGGTTTCTGCTCATCCCAGGCCCTGAGGGGACTACAGACTGTTATCCCTGCACGTGTTCCACTTCAGCCCACTGTAATTTGCATTAATATATGCTTTATATTAGCTTCAATGCGGCAGCATCCCGAGGGAACATCTTTTAATGTTATGCACTACAGTGGTGAGAGGGGTATGTAGATGACTATTCTGCCTGATCTTCCTCCACTCTCTTCGCTGTGAGAGTACTCCTGCCCTTTGCCTCCTTTCACCTCGCGTTCCTCTTCACGCTTCCTCTCATTTTTCTCTCTGCCTGTTCCTTCCACCCTAAAACCTTCATGGAGCCAGACCTGGAACATTGGTCGTAAAAATGTGCATGGTAAAGTGTGTGTGGCAAAGTTTTCATGAAAATCCTTTTTTTTAACCTAAATATGTTCATGTGATGATTTTATATGCGAGAAGATACGTCATGACAGAAATAAATTTTCAATGCCATGGCTGTGCATTTGTATTTCGAAACTGTTGTGACAGTCTTAACACAGATTCAGACTTCCAGGGTTTCATAAGTAGCAAACCAAAGAACAAGAAAGGCACTCAGAGAGCGCAGTAGTCCGCCAAGGCTGCTCAGTCATTGTATGATTTCTGACGGATGGGTCCCGATAAGTCCGCAGTGATGGATTTGTAGTAGGATTGCAATCATGTGATTGTCAGCAGGCAGCTGACGTAGTGTTCACTTGTTGTCATAGTTACAGTGATGCCGTGCCGCTATCTTGCAATGATACAGAAACCTTGAACAAATCTGTGGATCCAGACTATAAGCCGCATAACTGCTAAAATCTAATGAGATGGTACTTGTGTCATTGCAGACCTTCCCTGAAAATTTCATCCAAGTCCGTTAGTCCGTTTTTGAGTAATGTGCACAGACAGACAGACAGACAAACGTACGCCGATTGTCACATA
The DNA here is from genome assembly GCF_022539595.1 of Amphiprion ocellaris. Taxonomy (NCBI): domain Eukaryota; kingdom Metazoa; phylum Chordata; class Actinopteri; family Pomacentridae; genus Amphiprion; species Amphiprion ocellaris. Next base: position 7,117,399 of record NC_072784.1, on the reverse strand, counting down.
ACTCAACCATGTTCCTTGGCAGAGTAATAATTTGGCTTTCTGTGTCATTATTCTACTTTAGAATCGATTCTAGAAACGTGTGGTTGAATTAGTCCAATATTGCAAATTGCCAGTGTGTAGGGTTGAGTGGTTTTTCACAGTATTTCAGTAAAATCATAAGTGAGCTGGTGTACTCAAGCTGCATCGAGTCGGTGGGGTTGGGTAGAGAGAGACAGGTGTGGACTTTATAGAGATCTTCCCATTCTAGAGCAGCAACAGCATAGAGTTACATCTAAGCTATATAAAGACAAGAAGGGATTATTTTCATGGAAAAAGGAGTTTAATCAATGATTGCAGAGAGACTCTAAGATCTTAGCCTTAGCTATTCCTTGTAGGGGACTGTTCTGCATTGCAGGCCAGAAATTCATAAGGTCCGCAAGTCCTTGCAAATTACTCTCCCTTGCTTAACCCATCAAACTCCAAGAACTTTCTGGCTGTTTTTTTTTGCTCCTGTCACATTTTTACTTACTGTTAGGTCATTTTTTACTGCAGTGGAAACAGCACAACCGTGGCTAGAAGCAGAGAGAACTCAAAATGTCTTTTGTTTTGTATAACAGAGTTGCAATGACATAAATCATACAAAAAAAGAAAGAAAAAACTAAAATATTTCTATGATTATTTTACTTGCAAAAATTTAAAAACTTACAATCAACATGTACAACTGTTTTCCAAGTGCCAACAGGTGTTACCAGTACTGGAAAAGATGGTGACTCTACTTGCTGTTGATATTTTAGTACTTAGATTTTTAATTTGTTTCCATACTTGTCTCCTGTCTTCTCTGGGTAAACACAATCTGCAGTTCAGCTCTGTATATGCAGAATATTCCCTAATTTTTATTACCTGATTGTTGGTCGTGCTGATGGCTTCTTGATTATGTTGAGGAGTGCAATTTTTTTTGTTATTTACAAAGTTTTACAGAATCAGGTGCAGTTATTAAAATAGACATATAAAATGAAGTGATTTTGATTAGATTGGATTTAATTTTCGCAAATACGTTACACGATTAGTTCCATGGCCATGGAAAAGTTGAAAAATTTGAAAATTCTTCCTGTTTTTACGCTTTCTTGCTCTAATAAATGGTGTCACTGTGGCAATTCTTCATAGATGTCACACCTTTCAAACCTGCTGGCAGTTTTTGGGTACAGAGTTTTAAGAATTTCCTCTGTGAACAGTGCCTGAACCATACCCTCTATTTGGCTTTGCTGACAAATACTCTGAGAACATCACGTTTCACTTAGTAATGAGGTGAGATGAGATGCAAGTTCAGGGTGAGCATCAAGCAGCCTTTTACTTATGTCACTCCCTCATCTTTCACTCTGTCAGACATGCTCTTTTTTTTCTTTTTTTTTTAACAGTTGTGCTTTGTTTCTTTCCCTCTTTGTGTAACAGTGAATTCACTCCCTCTGTTGCTGAAGCTGCTGTGTGCGACCCAGACCTGTGACCCGCCTTCAACCTCCCCCTACAGTGAAATGGAAGGAGCGCACTTCAAGCTGCTCTACCACGGTGAGGCCGAAAGGTTGCTGCTGACAGGTCATACTGAACACACCTCCCTTCCACACAGCATTTATCCATCTTATCTGCAGGCCACCTAGATTAGAGGCACATTTAATAGTATGCTTGCTACATTGTGATCACACAGGCAGACATTTTCTGTCTTACATGCAAGCATACAGAAATGCAGTAACAATACGGACACACCACTTATTTACCGCATTTTTTGGACTATAAGTTGCTCCGGAGTATAAGTCGCACCAGTCACAAAATGCATCATGAAGAAGAAAAAAACATACATAAGTCGCACTGGACTATAAGTCACATTTTTTTGGGAAATTTATTTTACACAATCCGACGACCAATAACAGACATTTCATCTTGAAAGGCAAGTTATAATAATAACAACAGAATAAAGAACAACAGGCTGAATAGGTGTACGGCATGGTACATGGTACGGTACAGCTCAGTTCTCCCATTAAGCAGCAGGGGTATAAGGGCAGTGATATAAGACAGAAAAAAATGTAAAAGTGTTCAACTGTTTAAATTTTTTGAGATGTAGGTACTTTTAAAGATGTATATAAGTTGATTCAGGTTGTTCAGTCATTATTTTTCACTTTTTTTAAAGATGTACAGTTATATCAAAAGTTATTTATTAAGAAATGTTGTCAAAATGTTTTTGAACCGTACTGAATTTATTTGATTTGACGGTCAGTTATTGATTACATGCAGACACTAATAAAACTACTAGGTTATATCAATATATATCACACTAATTCAAGGTAGACATTAAGATTTTCTGGACCTTTGCTTTAATACATTTTCTCTGACTGGACCTCTTTGAATTTTAGTTGAATACCCCTGCACTAAACAGCATGTTGGCCCTCTTCTTGAATACAAAAAAAACCCCAAAGACGGAACAGTCCACCAACTTACAGTAATATGAACACTCTGCAGGAAGGAGTTTTCTTTTCACCGAAGCACAGGTGTTTAATAAACACGTTAAGTGCATATATATTCCCTTCTTTCTTGAATTTGTTTGCTCACGCAAAATGAATGTGATTAATATAGATTAAAAATGAGTGATATTTAATCATGATTAATTGAAATTAATCCACATCAACCCTGCGATTAATCTGATTTAAACATTTTAATCATTTGACAGCACTAATTTTAATATATACAAATCGCACCTGAGTATAAGTTGCAGGACCAGCCAAACTATGAAAAAAAGTGCAATTTATAATCCGGAAAATACGGTAGTTCATACAGTTACAGACTGCTTAAACAAAATGTTCCTTACTCACTCCGGCACGAACATACTACCTTACAGATACATAATCATCCAGTTAGATGTTAGTTAAATTTTCCAGCGCATCATCTTTGACATTTTCATAGATCAGATAAATTCAGTCTTTACTGGCCGGTGGGACACATGGCATAACAGGCAGGAAATGATAAAGCTCATCTTGTCACATTTTATCTCTTATATCACATCATGTCTGAACATCTGTCTGGAATAAAATGTGTTTGACAGCACTGCAGATAATATATTACATAGAGCAGTGAGCTACTGTGTTCATCAGTCAGTTAAAGTAATGGCATTCTGTCATTCAGACATAGGTCACTTTAAACGTTCCCTTTCGGCTTCAATCAGATGTATGAGTGTGATATTTCACATACATGTTAGAGTGGACACAATGTCAAGTGATGTATATACATAATAATGCAACTACAAAATAAAAGATTAATCCCAAACTGAGAGCAAGCTTATCAAGAAATTATTGACAATTTCCTCAACACTTAACACAGACACATTCAGATGCCATCAGATTAACGGAAAAGAAGTGCATGTCTGAAAGGGGCCTTAATGAGACGTTTAAGGTCAAGTTAATAATTAGGTTTATGGAAATAACTGTTATTATAGAGTAGTGAGAGTGCCAAATTGCAAAAATAAATCTGTAAAAGAATAAGCAAATAAAAGTGGAAATATAAAGATGAACAAACCAATTAAAAATAAATAATATTGCTATATAAGGAAATATTAATCAAAAAATGAATCCATAAAGGAAAAGGCTAGTAAAAATAGAAACATAAAGACAAATAAAAAAAAAATGTTTAAAAAATGAGAAGAAATGTGCTCATAATAAAAATAAAAAACAAATAATGTGGCAATATAAAGCAATATTTATCAAAAAATTAATCCATAAAAGAAAAGGCTAATAAAAGTAGAAATATAAAGACAAATACATAAGACATGTGCTTTTCCTTTGCTTTTAAAGTGACATTAAATGTCACTTTTTTGATTAATATTGCTTTATATTGCCACATTATTGATTTTATTTATAAGCACATTTCTTCTTCTTCTTTAAAATTATTTTATTTATTTGTCTTTATATTTCTACTTTCATTAGCCTGGTCTTTTATGGATTCATTTTTCTGATTAATATTTTTTTATGTAGCAACATTATTTATTTTTTATTTTATTTATTTGTCTTCATATTTCCACTTTTATTTGCTTATTCTTTTATGGATTCATTTTTTAAATTTGGCACTCCCACTACTCCATATGTTATGGTAATAGTTGTCTCCCAGAAATAAATGTGGTTCATTGTAATTCACTCTGCATGATGTAAACACAACAAAATGTGTGTATCTGTGTGTGTCAGTGAGTAACATAGCAGCAAGATTGAAGCCTACGAACACAGAGAGCCTCCTGCCTGCCCTCAGCTACTTGTACTGCTGCCTGAGTCTGCCCCCTGCACACTGCACTGACAGAGGTTAGAAACACTTAGTTACCGCCTCTCTTCCTTCTGTCGATCTCTCTGTGTGTTTTCTCCCCCTCCCTCGGCATTGCATCTGTCACACAGTCTACCTTCTTCAGCCTCTGTGTCGCCGTGCTCCTCTCTCATCTCTTTCTGTCTCTCAATTACACTTGCTTTTCCCTTGTTTGACAGAAGTGAAAGGATGACCTTGATCCGTGTAGCACTGGAGCGCATTAGAAATAATAACCATGCAAGCTGGCACCAGCTGTACAACTTTACATACTGGTACACAGAATTTGTTCTCGGTGCTGCTCATTCTCTCAGATACTTATTTTTTGTTGCATTGTCAAGTCTGGGAGCTTCTCACACATTTGTACAACAGCATGATCAACACTCAGGGTTGTGTTGTCACCTTGCTAAATCTAAATATCTGAAGTGCACACATAAAAACACAAACACTCACCCACACAGTAATATGTAGACTAAGTTCACAGATGTCACGTAAAGCAAAGACACACACACACCCTCAGAAGGGTAGGCACAATCACTTTATTTTCTTTATGCAGATGGTAGAGAAAAGGGAATGTATCAGATGGGCTCCACTAAAGCCTTTATCCCATATCTCTGTTTAAAAACAAAATCACTCAGCAAACCCAGACGGAATCTAAATCAGTGAGCCAAAACAGAAAAGAAATATCTACCATGGAGCATAATAAATGGATTTATAGCATTATTTCTGGTGACAACGGGATGATTGAGAACATGTTGAATCAGTGCACTGGCTCTTGCCAAAGACATGCATTTTATTGATTCTCTCACAAGCTAAAATGTGTTCCTGCACAAGCATCTAAGGGAAAAAACTCAGCAGAGGTCAGCAATGAGCTGGTTTGTAGCTAATAAGGTGAAGCTGCTGGCCAGACAGCAGGGATACCATTGGGAAGCAAAGCTAATTATACCATAGTATTACTTTACTGCTTCTGCTGTGGGGTGCTTTTATTTGCCCTCTGCTTCTTTGTCACTAGTGGTGAGTTTACAGATGCTAGTTATTCCAGCCTCAGGCTAGACAATTTTTCAACTGCTGGGAAAGTGCACAGGAATAGTAACTCCTTCCTCTGTGTCAAAACAAAATGTAGGATATTCCAACGTCACATAATATGTAATTATAGTTTGTCGAGTGCTTAGAGTTGACCTGGTTGGCTGCCTGTGCACTGCATGTAAGGGTAATGTACATGATTTGCCATTGCAGTGTAATTATCACATTATATATTAAGCCAAATCTAAAGATTCAATCAGCTGTCAGTGTATAAAGTACATCTAGATAAAATTAACATATTTTAATATCTTCATGAAGGTTCAAATGTTACGTTTTTGTAAAACATTTTCTGAGAGGTGTTGAATCCACTGAATTCCCAATGAAGCTGTTCTCATTTAAATATTTTTTATTTCTATTGTCAGACAACAGAACAGATATCGAGTAGTGACTGAACACTTCCCATACACAAGTTAGAGACAAGATATATTCATGTACAATTCAAAATCAGGACCTATGACAGATATCAATTGCATTGTAACAAAAAAATACAGATCTTTTTCACATAAAACCACTTGAATAGTCAGCCCCCTTTTTTGTTAGATTTGATTATGTTGGCGTTTCCAGGTTAACCATACAGTTTTGCCCTTTATTATGTAAATTTTGTCTACATTTTGTCTTGTACTGCATTATGCATTGACATAGGTCTGTCAAAACAAGATGAGCTTAGATGAAATGGTCATTTTGCTTCTTTTTTTTGAGGAAACGTTGTGCTTTAGATTAATTGACCATTCTGTACAATAGGTGACAGATTAATCGATTGAAAAATAGTTTTTAGCATCAGCCCTTGTGTGTGATGCTTTTTAACTGTATAACAAACATGCAGAGAGGTGTTTTTTCCTTTAGCCTGCCCTCATTGATGTCAATAGCGTAGACAAAACAACAGAAACACTTGTCACTGTAACGGTACAGTTCAAGAAGCTCATCATGCACCTGTAGTAGAGCAATTTGTCTACACTCGCAAGACACTGGACCTCAGGTTGCTCCTGATGGCAACAAACTATCTTGTATGACAAGTCTGCATTGGTGTGTGAGTGTGTGTGAATAGATGATTGACAACCATTTTGTAAAGTGCTTTGTAGAACCAAGTGAAGGTTAAAGATGTGCCATGTAAGTGCAGTCCATTTGCCATTAATGTTAAAAAAGAATTCACTGGTGCTAAAGAAAAATGAAAGTGTGCTTTTGTTTGTTGTTTGTGTGTATCTGCAGCACTTACAGTATAGTTACATGCAAGCACGGGTCATTTTAAAGTGTGATGACATTGTGCCTTCTCCTTCCCAGCTGTCTCCATGCTGCTCTCCAATACTGGGCTGATGCACCAGCTGCAGACAGTCATCTCTTCCTCCTCTGCTCCATCTCTCTCCCCACCAGCCTGTCCTCCTTTGGCCTTGCTGTGCTGCTGCCATCTCCTCCTGTCCTCCCTCATTACCTTGCAGCGCGTTCACTCCGCTCAGGTACACGCTACAGCTCAGGCTTTCTCTTATCACAAGTTCAGTAAAGAGCTTCGCACAGTCAAGGGCGAGACTCGGAACATACAGTAACACAGCATATAGATTCAGATGTGGACGCAGAATACAAAACACCAAATGGATTTGTTCCATACATATCACTGTAAGGTTGTGGTATAAAATAATGCACATTCATCTTTGCTCACTTTTCACACTGCAGGGATAATGCATTCTCACTTGCAATGATTTTGGTTCTAATCTTGTCTTACCTCTGATTTCTCCCTGTCTCTCCCTTACTTTTCCTTTCACCCTTTCTCTATTATTTAAGGTCCATAAGAGCATCAGTTGGAGTCTGGACACAGCTGTGCAGCGACTTCTTGTTCAGAAAAGAAACACAGACAATCTCCTGCTGGGTAACAAACACGGCATTTTATTGTTCGATTTACTTTGAAAGACTTGCAGACAGCAGATACCAAGGCATTTCTTGAGCAATGTGAGCACTATGTATGGTTATAGCAAGAATGTGTAGCCAAAAATACAAAGTATATCTGCAGGATCTTCTGTAGATGTGGACAGCTCAAAGTTTCTCTTTTTTCATTGGGTTTTTGCTCTTTCCATTAAAGCTTTACCCTTACTGTTATTTTGTTATATTCAATTATATTCTGCCCAAACAATAGCAAACACATTGGAGACTGTATAAACCAAGATATTTCAGTATACGTCGGTAGAATTTGGTTTAGTTTTGAGTAGTGTCAGGCATCCCCTATTATTGCGACAGTAGTCCATAGACTGTATAAACCTTAGAATATTAATTTGGGGTGTCCTGATCAAGTTTTTTGGCCCCTGATCCAATCCAAGTCATTTTTTATCTGATACCATTTGCTCAGATAATACACACTTCAAATTTTGTAGCTCAGCTGTAGTAGCTGGTTGAGCCTCTTTCTGTTAAGTATGGTAGCGCATGGAGGACGTGATCATTGGACGATGGACAGTTCATGTTGGTATGAAGAGAGCCTTGTGGGGGTTGAGCTAATAACGGGCCACCAAGACAAAGACTCCTGTGACGCTTCATGACGTCCATCCAACAGAACTGAAACAGAGCAGTTTCAGTTTGTGTTATCAAATAATTAGCTATTGATTGATATTGCTGCATTTATTAAGAAAGTTATTAAAATTTTGTATCCCTAGTATCCTACCACAAATTGTGCTCTCCCTTTACGACACCAGTGTCATAGCAGATGTAAACATAGGAATGGGCTTCGGTTTGTGCCCATCACGATCAGTTAAATACGCTTACATCATCCTTGATCCAGATCCTCAAGATTGGATTGGGACATCCCCAATGCTAATGGGGTCCACCTCATTTATGCTTGTATATATACTCCTACACAGGTAAAGTAACTATCAATGTTTTATCCTCAGTGGAGGTAAGCAAACCCCAGGCATGCATTTCACACACTTTCATTATATTAAGTGGCCCACATCCCACTGCAGCACTTGGAGACAGATCATCCCTGCTGCTCCTGTGTCTCTGTCTGTCAGCTGGATAAGTGGCCTGTCAGGGTCGCTGTGATGTATTAGCTGCAGAGGCAGCCTCTGCTTGACTGTCTCTCTTTCTTTCTTTCTCTCTCTCTCTCTTCACTCACTCACCATCCTCTCTATCTGTCTTTCAGTTTTTATCTCTCCACTGCTTTCCAATCTACCGTTATTTTTCCACTCTTCATGTTTCTCCATCGCTTTGCCCTGTCTCTCCTCCCTCTTTTCTGCTGCCACTAATTGAGTCCACTCTTCCTCAGAGAGCTCTAATTTCAGTGTACATGATGTAAGTGCTATTCAGATAGCTGGCAGCTCTCAGTTTGGAGTCTACAGTGTTTTAGCAGTCTTTTTGACCCTGTCTCTCTATTTATCTCCATCACTACTTTGGTCCCTCAGTCTTTCTGAACTTCCTTCAACCCTGTCTCTCACTGCCTCACCCACTTTTTATACCTGGCACCTACATCTTTAACTTCTTGCTTTCTCTTTCTGTCACATATCATTTCAAAAATTGCTCTCAACTCATTTCTACTGTTCCTCTGCCCCTCCTATGCGCTTCTGTTCCCTCTGCTACTTGATTTTACTGTCTATTTCTATTTCACATTTTCACTTCCCACTCTATATGCTCACATACTCACTCCCTTCTGTTGCATTGTGAATCTGTTTCTCCTGTGGGCCGCCACATTTGTTTGCCTACTCCTCTTTCACTGGCTCTCCTGTGTGTTGAGCCGTTCCATCATTCTGTTAATTCCCTTTGCCTTCCCAGCCATTTACCAGTCTGCTTTTCTTCCCTCTCTCTCATTTTCTCTTTGCAGTAAGCTACTTGAGGTTGCTGCAGGCTCTGCTTGATGCTGACCTTGCATCCGCTCTGGTGTTTGTGAGCACTGGTCCTGGCTTGGTGGGGCCCAAACCTCTAGGGGTGGAAGACGGTGCTCTGTACCCGCTTGGTTCCAGAGGGGCCCGGTGCCTCTCAACTGCCCTCAGTGGACTTATTTTGCAGGTACTAGGGAGTACTGATATGTCTGTTTGTCCAATTGTATTAAAGCCAATTCATTCTTTCCACATCCGTGTGAATACAAGGGTCCATAAACGTTATCTGTGCTGACCCCTCTGCAGATGTCCATATGCAGCCCATAATTTGTACGGTGTACTCTAACACACTCCAAACTATGTGCCTGGAAAAGAAATGTTGCTCAACTGGAGCTTAAGGCAAATGCTTGTTAGGAGAAGAGTCTATGCGAGGAGAGTCTCCATCATCCACACCTTTATAATTCATCATTTAAGCAGCTGCAATTGAAGTGGTCCCTGTCTGATTTCGGCGGTGCTTTCATTTGTAGCTACGTGCTTTCCATCGACAGCGTAAAAGCACAGTGGGAATTTCTAAATTCTTTATAAACCCTGTGCCATGTCTGCCCACTGTGCTCGGCACACCTCAGGAGCTGTCAAGATCAATCTGCAAGTGGCTGCTTTATCCCATAAAAAGTGCAATATCACTGCCAGCCTTTCAGAAACATACACAGAAGCCCCGGGTGTTTGTCATTGTTTAATGTGAGGGGCAATACAGCCATATGTGTTGCGTGCACATCCGCTGACCGCTTTCACGGTCCACATCAGTAAGCACACAGGGATGCTGAAATCATGAACTGGTCGTCAATTATGTCATGGGAATCAGTGCAGACTGTTTACACATTCACATTGTTAGGATCTGCCTCCCATCTGGAGACAAAAGCAGTCGCAGTAATGCACATCATTAAACTTTGAGGGGAGTGTGTGTCTGTGTCTCTGGTTCAGGTATTCCTCATGTTGTGGGGACTTAAATCTGTTAACTCGATCACATTATGGGGGGACAAAGGCACAATGTAAATCATTCAAATTTTAAGGTAAAGACATGTTTTAAGGTGAGGATTTGACAAGTACTTGTTATGTTTATGTGAGAGTAAATCTCCATTAAATGAATGTAAGTTCAGTATAAGTTATGGATACACGACTGTGTGTGGAAAGATTTAGGGAAGCATAAATTACTGGAGTCACATTACTGGTTGTATTTGACCGTTAAACTAACAGTTGTACAGTAAAATTGTTAATATTCGTACAGATAGTGCTGTTGTTTTTACTGTTGAATCGTCTTAAGTGCAATATAGATTTTACTTCACAACATGAATGAGTCAACTCCTGGGACTACCACTGCAGCATTGCATTTCCCACAATTCTGGTTTATGGAAGGCATGAATTAACACAGAACAACCTACAGTAAATCCTGTGTTGTAATGAAAGGTGGAGTGCTACAGAACCAAATGTGTTGGGTTGGTTTGGGAATAAGCTGGTCCAGGACATTTAATCATGAAATAGTATCTTTAATAATGGCCTGGTGAACAGAGGCACATAATATAAACTAAATGAAGATGCACACCAATACTTTAATGCAGGGGTGTCAAACTAATCTTAGTTCAGGGGCCACATTCAGCCCAGTATGATCTCCAGTGACCAGTAAAATCACAGCATAATAACCTATAAATGACCACAACTCCTAATGTTTCCCTTTATTTTATCGGAAAAATAAAGACACAAAACAACAAAAACAAGACAAAATGACAAAAATGAGACATAAAATGACAAAAACGAGGTACAAATTGACAAAAATGAGACTCATATTCACAAAAATGAGACACAAAACAACAAAAACGAGACACAAAATGACAAATTGAGACAAAATGACAAAAATGAGGCAAAAAATGACAAAAACGAGACAAAAAATGACGAGACAAAATGACAAAAACGAGACAAAATGACAAAAATGACACATAATGACAAAAACGAGACACAAAATGACAAAAACGAGACACAAAATAACAAAAATGAGACAAAATGACAAAAACGAGGCACAAATTGACAAAAATGACTCATATTCACAAAAATGAGACAAAACAAAAACGAGACACAAAATGACAAAAATGAGACACATAATGACAAAAACGAGACACAAAATGATAAACATGAGACAAAACAACAAAAACGAGACACAAATTGGCTAAAAAGAGACTAAATGACAAAAAATTACACAAAACAACAAAAACAAGACATGAAATGACAAAAATGAGACACAAAATGACAAAAACGAGACACAAAATGACAAAAATAAGACACAAAATGACAAAAACGAGACACAAATTGACAAAAACGAGACACAAATTGGCAAAAAAGAGACTAAATGACAAAAAATGAGACAACACGAAACAACAAAAAAAGACCAAAAAATGGACAAAAAAATTACTAAACAATGGACAAAGAACAAAAAAAGACAAAAGCAAGACAAAAGAACAATGAGCAATCTAGTAATTTACTCTGTGATCAAAACAACTTGTCATAGTCTAGAAATTATTTTAAATTTCTAGTTTTACAAATTTACAATCTGCAGTTAATGTCTTCTCTGTAATTTTTACACTTCACAAAGTTGTCCAGGGGGTCCCGATTTTGACCTGTGGGCCGCATGTTTGACACCCCTGCTTTAATGCTTTCCTCTCTATTCTATAAATCTGCACTTGTGCAACAAATGCAATAAGAACATCAATATGTAAAGATATGTTCATTCCAAGAATTAAATACAGCAGCATCACAATGACATTATCAGTGTTTGCCTGTCCTCAAATACAGAAACATGAGATCCATTACTTACACAGATGAGGGTGTAAATGGTGATACGATTACTTTCACTCCACCATTTATTCTGCTACAGAGGTAACATAAAGGTAATCTCTAAAACCTTTACAGCATGACATTGAACCTGCCTTTCACAAGCAAGGTTGTGTAGAAAATGAGATTCCAATTGATTTCGCAGTTAGCATAATGAAATGCAACACATATCCAGAGCAATTGCATCTGTCTTGGAATTGTTATTACGTGTAGCTGGTGTATCGGCTTTGATTGCTTACTGCAACAGCAACAGACTGAGTCTCACCAGCATTCATTTCACAATAAACAAGTGAAGCATTTCTTGTGTGAGGTGGCTGAAAGCACAGAACTAATATGGTGCAAAATCTGACTAATGCCAAAAAAAGTTTAGGCTAATAGCGACAGGTTAACCCTAAACCATAAAGAATTTTTTTTTATTACCATCTACTGTACATCTTTTGGATGAAATTTGTGGAACTATGGGATAATTGCATATTGTGCCTGTATTTCTTTTTTATTCTCTGCCTATGCTGCAGCAAGCCAGTCTCTGGTTCCACACCAGTAGCATTTCCTCTCTGAAAAAGACTGTTGCTGAACTCAGTTTCAGTTCTATGGTTCAGTGCTCTGGAGTCTGCTGTTCGGCAGCTGATATGAGTAACAGTTGCCTACTCCCCTTCTCTTTCCTCTGTTCTGCTCTTTTTCCTCTTGATGTGCTGGTTCAACGGCAGGAGGAAACGCTGCAGCTCTAGAGTTCCTCTCCTCTCCCTTCCTCTCCTCCCCTTTCTTTACCTAAGCCTCTCCTCTCCTCTCCTCTCCTCTCCTTTCTATCTCCTCTCCTTTCCTTTCCTCTCCTCTCCTCTCCTTTCTATCTCCTCTCCTCTCCTCTCCTTTCTATCTCCTCTCCTTTCCTTTCCTCTCCTCTCCTCTCCTTTCTATCTCCTCTCCTCTCTTCTCCTCTCCTCTCCTCTCCTCTCCTCTCCTCTCCTCTCCTCCCCTTTCCTTACCTAACCCTCTCCTCTTTTCTCCTCTCCTCTCTGCTTTCCTCCTTTCCGCCTCTCCTCTCCTCTTTTCTCCTCTCCTCTCCTCTCTTCTTTCCTCCTTTCCGCCTCTCCTCTCCTCTTTTCTCCTCTCCTCTCTTCTTTCCTCCTTTCCGCCTCTCCTCTCCTCTCTCTTCCTCTCCTCTCCTCTCCTTACCTAACCCTCTCCTCTTTTCTCCTCTCCTCTCTTCTTTCCTCCCTTCAGCCTCTCCTATCCTCTCCCTTCCTCTCCTCCCCTTTCTTTACCTAATCCTCTCCTCTCCTTTCCTCTCCTCTTATTGTAACGTCTCTTTTCATCTTCACGTCCTCATCTGCCTCCTGTCCTTGCTCTTAACTCTACCTGCTTCACCTTCCTGACTCTCTTATTCCCTTCCACTCATCCTCTTGTCCTCTTCTCTGCTTATGGATTAGGGTGCAACTCTCCACTGTTGTCTATATATCTGCCTGCCCTACTTCAGTATTTTTGGACACTACATAGTGCTCGCTGTCAGCCCCATCACTGTGGGAGACACATGCATTATTAAACCTCACTCAGCTGCTCTGTTCGGTGTTCCCTTGTTCTCCCTTTTGTTTCTGGCTGCATCTCTGTCCATGTGTCTGTGTGTATATATGCAAGTTTTCGTTCCCCCTGCATCGTTGCTGTTGTGTTTGTTCCAATTTTTGCCAAGTGAGAGCAGATGTGCACGTCACATTCCTGTGGTTCCCATGATTTTTAATGATATAACATTTTAGGGCTGGAAGACATTTTTTCTTCTTCCTTTTTTGTGTACTTGAATTCCTCTCTCATGTTTTTGCTCACTGCGTCTCTTTCTTCTCAGAAGCACGAGTTGCTGTTGAGAGCCTCTGTCAACTGTCTAAGTTCCCTGCTGGGCTTCCTTCAGAGGAAGAGTCCCACCACAGGTACCAAATAGAGAAACGGGGAAAGAGTGAGTGTGCACAATCTATACATGCACACAAAGACAGAGAAAAAGAATGACAAATGTAAACATTACAGGGAGGGATGAAAGAGAGTTTGTGTGCAGGTATTGTACGTGTTTGATAAAGACATTTGTGGAAAGCAACTCAGCAGATTTACTCTTAAGTACTATACCTAAGTACAATTTTGAGGCATTAATACTTGAGTATTTTTATTTTTTTTAAAAAGTAGACAATTTATTTCAGGCTCATAATTTTTTTTTTGTGCTGGCCAATTTGCAGAACTTTCAATAATAATGGGTAATAATAATAAAAGATTAATGAATTTTACTTGTAAAAGAGTATTTTAACACTGTGATATTAACACTTTTACCGAAATAAAAGCATTTCTTCTACTTGCATCCACTTCATTATTTTTTCTCGTATTCTCGTAGTCTTCAGCACTCAAGCATGTTTTTTTTTACACATCTGTACTGTATGTTGTGATGCTTTTGGGTTTTTTTGTACATACTTAGAAATTAACTAGTTCCAGAATTTGCACCAGAAAGAATACAGTAAAATATTTTTAAAAAATCTTTCAAAGCTAGGCATCCTACCGTTAATTTTTCTCCCCTTGGATTTGTTGTGTGTGTCTGTGTTTGTTTTAGCCAAATGTGTGGTATGTCAACCATGGAGTCGATTTCTCCTCCACTGCCTGCTCAGCTCAGGAGAGAACTGCCTACTGCACCCTGCCATTCTCAGACTCATCGCCCTTGTGAGATTACACACACACACACACACACACACACACACACACACACACACACACACACACACACACACACACACACACACACACGACACACACACAAGAATAATTTCTTGGACGTGCTCCTGAGTAGTAATAAATATTTGATACTAAAAGTATTAAAAGTTAATGAAGGTAGTAAAAGCATACAAGTATTTCAATCAGAGTGAATGCAATGCCGTGTTAAGCAGGCAGACACAGTACAACCCATTAACATGGTTAAAAAAAAAAATTTCGGACTGTATTTTCTGTTGTCAGCTGTGGCTCCTTATTTTAATATTCTCTGAGGGCATGGTAGGAAATAGTGGGATCAGTTGGAAGTACTAATCAGCTGTTGCCCTGTAGGCTGACAGTGGTTGTCTAAAATATAGGGATCAATGTGAGAAGCTATGTATCATTCCCACATTACAAATAAAGAGAAGTAAATCTGCTGCAACGTTTGTAGGCACTTAAGATGCTAAGGTTCTTGTCTCTTGAGGGGGAATCAGAGAGACAGTGATCCGACCTAAATTCAGAGCCCTGATCTCAGCATTGTCGAGGCAGAGGATTATATGAATAGATAGACAATATAGAAACAACTCAAAACCTCCACAGAACTGTATCAAGTACTCAGAGTTGCATGAAAAACCAACCTGCCAAATACCTGTTTTGGCTAAGAGCTATTCTGGATCCAAACGCAGAACACAGTCAGTTGCACAGCTTAAAGAGGTTTATTGCAAAATCGTCTTTGTGATGGAGATAAATGGAGTGTGGAGACGAGGAGGGTGTTGCAGGTGTGGGAATTTCAAAGTGCGTGGTGCCCGAAGCCTGGCGATACTGAGCGTGGTGTGTAACTTGGTGGGTGGCTGGCTGAGTGTTGTGGAGATGAAGGTGGTGAATGTGGCATCATGCTGGGTGAGTTTGATACCAGGAGCAAGCCGGTAAGGAGACGGCCGGGGGACACTAGAACCCTGTAGTACATAAAAGTTGCAGGTTAGACAGGAGCAAACACGAGGAAGCCACGCCTACATTTTTTTAAATCAATGCATTTCCACGGGAGAAGACGGAGCAACTTGGTGAGAAGTTGCGTGACGAACCGTGGTGTGTCAAGTGAGAACAAACTGGCACATGCACACACAAAAAAGAGGACAAATGTGTACAAGCAAAAGGCAAAAGGGAGATAGAGAAAACAATGGGAACACAGGGAATGTGGAACAAAAAATGAGACTATAATTATACCTTGAAAAATGATGCACAAGTGTACTGAGGGGAATTTGTGCTATTATAAAGGCAAAGAGTGCTCAAACCACACTGATTAGATTTTTCTGCTCACTGAACATTGAATCAAGTTACTTGATGAATAAAAACTATTCATGACATTATTTTTTGAAAGCCTTCACACTTTTAGTGCCTACAATATCAAATTACTTCACAGACTTGTATCTCTCCTCTTCTTCTTTGTAGGTCCTTTACAGTCCTCGGTCTCATTTTCCTGTCTGTTAATAACTGCATCTGTGCAGCATTGTATATTTGTAGAACAGAACATGCTCCACTTGCTGAAACTTTAATACAACTCACCTGCAAAATGATGTATTAAACAGTAAATATTAGATGTATTGTGAAATTATTGAATGGACAGTAAATAATTCAGAAGTGGCATTGGGAACATTTAAGGGAAAAGGTAGAATAAAATGGAAGTCCGAATATTTTCCAAAACAGGCAAGTGAAATTAGAACTTGAAATACTAGACTTCTATCCATCCATTATCTATACACCGCTTCATCCTCATTAGGGTCACAGGGGGGCTGCAGTCTATCCCAGCTGACTGAAGGCGAAGGCAGGGGACACCCTGGACAGGTCGCCAGTCTATCACAGTCTGTATACATATACAGACAAACAATCACACTCACACCTACGGGCAATTTTAGAATAATCAATTAACCTCAGCATATTTTTGGACTGTGGGATGAAGCCGTAGAACCCGCAGAAAACCCACGCATGCACAGGGAGAACATGCAAACTGCATGTAGAAAGATCCCGGGAATGCCAGGACGTGAACCAGGGATCTTCTAGCTGCAAGGTGAAAGTGCTAACCACCACGCCACTGTGCAGCCCACAAAATACTAGACTTGGAAAAAATAATTGTGGACAGAAGAGACCAGACTATATTTGACACTGAAAACGGCAGAGTTTGAGCTGAATATCATTCAGAGAAGGGCGAAGTTTTTGGTGTTTAGATGCAGGCAAAAATAACAAGAAAAGCACTCAGAAAACGCACTACTCCACCAAGGCTGCTCAGTTGTTGTATCATTTCCAACGGATCATATTTTTAATAAAAAATTACCTTTCTCCAAGCACAGGCATATAATATGCATGTGTATGTTATGTAGGGATACCGAATCGTGTGACCTAAATGTGTAGCGTGCGGCGGGAGTTGACTCGGAAACATCCCCACAATTTAATCAGTAGTTCCTTGTATATCTGATGGGTAAGTCCCGATAAGTCCGCAGTGGTTGATTTTTAGTAGGCTCAATCGTGATCGTCAGCAGGCAGCTGAAGTAGTGTCCACTTGTTACAGTGATGCTGTGCCACTATCTCGCAGTACAGAAATCTTTAACAAATCTGTGGATCCAGACTATAAGCCGCATCACTTTCAAAATCGAATCAGTTGGTTCTTTCCTGAAAATTTCATCCAAATCCGTTAGTCTGTTTTTGAGTAATGTTGTTAACAGAAAGACCAACAGACGGACAAACATACGCCTGTCGTCACATAACTTCGCCGCGTTCCTTGGCTGAGTAACTATGAACAGAGGGAATGAGCAGCAAGGCAGGGGGAAGCTACAGCAAATCCAGACTTTCATCCTGGCAATACAGAAGGATGGTGCTGAGTTTGTGATAGATTTGATAGTACAAAACCTCTTTTAAATCATTCAATCACAGACTAAGCACATTATAGGATACTTGGAATAGTGAAGAGTTCTTATTTATGTCTAGATTGCCAGTGTTATCTGAACCAGCTACACAGGCATTAAGGGGAAACATCACCTGAGGAGACATCAAACAAGAATTTAATGTTTTTGGTGCTGGGAAGTCTCTAGAGGAATGGATTCCCCACAGATTTTTATGAAGCGTTCTCAAATGTGTTGGCCCCAAGGCTTTTCACTGCCTTTCAAGATGCATTCCACAGTAATTCATAAAAAGGGTAAACAGCGGCAATTGTGTGGCAGTTGCAATGGTTGATGAAAAAAACTTTGACTAAGGTCTGACGTGTCTGCCTGCGATGATTCATCTTTTTCAGGTGAGATTCGTCAAGGGTCGGATGTCAACGGAATCAGCAAGTAATCTACATAGGCTGTACCATTTTGCACAACAAATAAGAAACAATGCTGAAACCTTAGCAGCTTACTCGCTGAATGCAGGGAGAGCATTCACTAGAGTTGAGTGAGAGTATAAATTTGCAACTCTTGAGCTGTTTGAGATTGGTCGCTTATATATTACACGGTTAAAGCTGTTCCAAAAAGGCCTCAGGGCGTCTGTACTCCCAAATGGGAATATCTCTATCCCTTTAAAACTTTTACGCATTACCAAATAGGCCTGCACCTTCGCTCCTCTGATGTTCACTATGGCACTCAAACCTCTAGCATTAGCCATTAGGGGTCATATCAGTATTAGAGAAATAGCTTAAGGGCCAAACACAAGGCTGTTTTATATGTGGATGATACTTTACTGCTGTCAAACAACCCAGAAACTCCAGTGCCACAGATTTCATCTTTGACTTGTACTTTGTTATGATTGGTGATTTAGATGGCTTCCATCTGGAGTGACATATTCTGGGTATTATGTATGAGAGAACATAGATTAATTGTTTTGAAGGATGCTCATTTTAATGAAGATTGTCGGTTGATTGTTGAGTCTGATGTACCAGTGGTGCAAAAAACATTGGCACAGGTCTACACAGATGTGGAAAGCAACTGATATGGTCAGATGAGTCACCTGTTACCATATTCTTTACAAGTGGATGAGTGGTTTTTGTGGTGAACATCAAAACAATGGCACAGGCCTGAATGCTTGACATTGAGGGGATGTGGCGTCACTGTGATGCTGTGGGTGGCATTTGGCTGCCGTGGTTTGTGATCATTTGTCCTCTTAGAGGGAAAGGTCATTGCAAATCAATACAGAGTTGTTCTGACTGATCACTTTTGTCCTATGGTGAAGCATTTCTTTACTAATGGGAGTGGTCTCTTTCTGGATGACAATGTCCCCATCCAGAGGTCACAGAATAATTTGATGAAAGTGATTAGAATTATATGCTGTGCCTGTGCTGGCACCAGAACTCGACACCGTCATCATCAAAACATCAAATGAAGGAAGAATGTTGTTCATTTCTCCCGAAGAGTTGAGTCGGTGCCAAGGAGCAGTGAAGAGAGCCACAAGTATCTTTTTATTGGTGCGTAAGAAGCCAGAGACCTTGTAGAACCCATCTTAACACAAGCTTTTCTTTCTCAGATAAGAGGGGATACAACCACTAGAAAACCTGTGCTTGCATTTGCTAAAGAAAACAGTAGCTGAAGAAATGCCATCCAGATCTGTAACATAAATCCCTGTCACACTATAGAGTCATCAGTATGATACAATTATCATTTGAGAAATCTATCATGTGGGAAAACAGGGTAAGAGCAGGAATAATGTAATTGGAAGACCTTGTGGTCGGGAACAATTTAATCTCTTTTGAACAGTTTGTGTTGAAATATAATATACCAAGGCAAAATTTCTGAAGGTTATTCAAATAAGGAGTTATAATACAACAGTAGATAGAAAAAGAAATCTTGTACATGTAACTTGCATTTTAAAGTTACAGTGATAATTTTGGAAACTGACAGGGAGGTTATTTAGGTTTGATAGCTTGCGTAGAGAGCATCAATCCCTGAAAGTGTCACACTCACTGGGGGAAAAGGTCTTTGAATGTCTGTTCATAGGGAAGCTTGGAGGAAAGTGGTAAAATCTTTGTACTCCACAGCCTGGAACATGCAAACACCTAGTCTTTTAGAATACTAAAAAGGAATCATTGGGTCCAATTAAAAATGTTGAGGTCAAAGCTCAGAAAGGATAATAGTTGTTGTAGGTGCAGCAAAAACACACATACTGGGAATACATTTCAGTGTGAATCCAGCATTATGCATAGTGATTGATTTACCAATGGAATCTCATACATCCTCTCAGCAGTTTTCCTGGATTAAGCTATCTCATTATGGAAAGCAGAACAGTGTTGATTTCTTAGAAGTCAATAGAACAAGCTAGTTCTAAAGAATAGGAAGACGGACTGGTTAGGATAGCGTCTTTTGAGCAGCTTATTATTAACGATCTAGAGAGAATAAATGGAGTCCATATTTCAGAGCAATATGTAGGCATTGCTATTCTTAATGTATAACTATCTACTTTGATGGATAAACACAATGTGAGTGGGTGATGAACGATAGTCTATCATACTGATGCTAGACACTTCATCAATTAAGTAAAATGTCTTTTAGTTTCACTTAAATGCATTAGATGCAAAATGCCATGAAAAAACATTCCAAAAGAGCAAAGTTCCATGAACAAACTCCAAGCGTGCTCCCTGTCTGGTTCATAAACAGCCTATCTTAAGGTAGTAATGGTTCCTCATTGCTACTCGGCTGCAATAAAACATTTTATCATGATAGACTTTGCAGCTATATTGCCCATCTCTAGTTGAATGTTACTTCAAAAACTGAAAAAGAAACGAAGAAATTCTGTCAAAAAAAGTATGCTTTAACAAGAATTGTGTATCTTGTGTCCATCTGTCTGCGTATCTGTTTGTGCTCCCTGCAGCTACTGCAGGACAGCAGTACAACAGTGCTGTTGGAGCCTGACCTGCTTCGGGTGATGGAGGCAGTGGAGAGGAGGGGGGTGAAGGAACTCAGCCAGGAATCAGCACAGGCCCTAAGGCTGCTTCTGACACAGGTAAAAACACATACACACCCTCACACACACAGATAAATTAATGTAGGACACACTTTTCACGGCGAATAACCCACAAGTTACCTGACAGTATCTTCGTATATTCGTTGATACACAGTTCATTATTAATTAGGTTCCTGTCATGTTTTTATCACTGTGAAATTGTATTTGCTGTGAAGGAAGAACAGCGCAGGCAGGGAATAAGGAGACAGCAAGGAAAAAGGTGCACGAGGAAGACTGGGTTTGTTTTTGCAAACACAATACCAGCATGTTACACAGCAGCAGCAAAATGCCTATTATATCCATTATTTCTCTGCATGGGACAAAAGACTTCACAGCTTATTCCAGCTAATCTATGACCATAGTTTCAAAAAGAGACAAAATGTAACTCTGGGATCTGTGATCAGTAGCAAACAGTTTGCAATAAAAAAGCAAAACTGATCATCACAACTCCCAGCAGCTGCCAAAAGATTCAAGAAAAGGTACAAGCAAGCCTTTCTCAGTTAGTCAAATCACTGTAATAGTCATCAAAAATTCTAATGTTAATGCTGCCTTAGTACATATCTAAACATCTGTGTCTTTTTAAGTTCCTCTCTGGTCGTTGATTAAACACCTAAAAACTCTGGAGTATCCTAATTACATATTTAGAAGCGTGTTTCTATCAAATCAATCCCTTTATGTGTTAAAATGCCTTTCATGTAAATCTGCGCCATTTCCTCCTTTAGAATGTGCACATTTATGAAATCCCTTGCTCCATTTTCTCTATTTGCTGCAGCTCAGCACACCAGCTCACCTATGGCTCTGCTCAAACACTGTAAAGCTACTCTGCACTGTACAGAGGTGCAGTTGTAACATTGGAGTAATTTAGTTAGGCACAATGCTCAGTCGTGGCGTTTTTTCAATCAAAATATGTCCTCCAGCATAAAGACACCATATGGACATGTCATCCTTGTAAAAACTCGATTTTCACTAGAAGGGGTCTTAAAAAGTGACCCTTTAAGCTCCAATATTTTGGATCTGGATCCATGGAGGGTAATGGGAGGAGGGATTAGGCTAGGAGAAAGGAGAGAGGAAATGTGAAGAGGAATATGAGGTGAAGGGAAACAGTAAAGAAACCGGGGAAGATCAGCCAGAATAGTCATCTAAATGCTCATTTCACCACAGCTAATATATTGGAAATGCTCAGCTGTGGCAGTGACTGCTTATTGTGCTCATGATATATATAAAAAGCCACCATGAGGACATCTTAACAATATAAAAAAACCCTTGATTTTCACCGGAGTAGGTCTTTGAGAAAAAGCTAAGAATAAAGTGAGTCCTGGATTTACTCCTGACATGGAAGTTTAAGGTGAGGAATGCAACCTCAGGAATAACCAGGGCACACATTTAGACCTTCAAGGAATAAATATGTAACTGCAGTCAGAGCTGCCAAGTCACGATCCTATTTAAACTTACTACTAGCTGCTGGAAGCCAATCGAATTCTGTGAGAATTCATTCAGCTCCTCCATATCTCCCAGTATTAGAAGTGATCAACGGAAAGCTTTAAGTCAGAAACATATCTGGGTTTCTTTCGGGAGACGTTTCGTTGCTGCTGGTCATTTGTTTGACGATGATTGTGCTCGGTGTACTACAAATACAAACTGGGTGCATCCGGTCTCGATACTCTGGAGAAGTGACAGAATGATGGCACATACTGCAGCTTCTAGTGCAGTGTGTTCCAGGGAATCATGAACTGTGTGAGTGAATGTGTCTACTTGTGTGTGTGTGTGTGTGTGTGTGTGTGTGTGTGTGTGTGTGTGTGTGTGTGTCTGTGCATTTATGGACTGTGCATGCACTCTGAATGCACTGTATATGTGTGTGGGTTTCTGAAGGCATTGAGGCAGCTTAGGGAAGGCAGGGTTCAGTGTCACATACCTCTCTTAAAAGTCTCAGAACAGTGTCATCTCTGCCGTTCCAATCTGTCACACACACTCGCTCACACTCAGCTTCACAGTTTTCAGAGGTTTTGTTTATCTGCCTTTGGACTAAAGTGAGATCTCAGTTCATGAAGTAGTTCTAGTATCATATCACTGTTTTTCTTCTGGTTTTCTCACCTTGAGTCCCGGCATAAGCATCAACCAATGAGCGCACATGAATCCTGTGTATTTGCATTCTGTGTTCACATTTTAGCCCATTGTTGTTGCCATTCTAAGCCCTATCTTTTTGCACGTGCTTGTCTTGTAGTCTCTATATGATCCAAATGCCAGTGGTAAGAGTTTGCAGGAAGCTGCTGCATCTTGCACTGCATATGATGAAGAAAAGAGCACACTTTTGCTACAGATGTTTTCTAATGTCACATGTCACTCCTTCACGGTTATCCACAATTCTTTTATCTTTACTCCGCCATGGAACGGCGGAGTTATGTGACGTTCGGCATACGTTTGTCTGTGAATCTGTCTGTCTGTCTGTTAGCAACATTACTCAAAAACGGACTAACCGATTTGGATGAAGTTTTCAAGGAAGGTCAGAAATGACACAAGAACCAACTGATTAGATTTTGGCAGTGGTGTGGCTTATAATCTGGATCCACAGCTTTGTTAAGGATTTCCCATTGCCAGATATAGCAACCGGCACAGTGTCACTGTAACCATGATGTGAACACTGTGTCAGTTACCCGCTGACGATCACATGATTGTGATCCTACTACAAAATGACCATCATTTATCAGTTGGAAATCATACAAGGAACAAATGATTAAACTGTGGGGTGTTTCTGAGTCCCATCAATTCCTGCCGCCCGCTACGTGTTGAGGTCACGCAATGTAGCAAACCCCAGCCAGACACGTTAAGTTCAGCCATCAGCCTTATTTTGAACACAAATTCACCTTTCTGTCCTTCACTCCTTTCTTCACTGTAAGAGCTTGTCTCCATTCCAGCTGCTTCTAAGTTTAGACACATCCTTTGCTAGACAGCAACAGCGTAACTGTTGTCTTTCATCTTTATGTGAATTTTCGGACTTTTCGGCAGCGTCTTCGTCATGTCAAGAAACTGCTTCTTAGATAGACACTTCTGCTGCCACTGGAATGGAATGGTGACAAAATAAAAGCCCACAACATTAAAAATACGTCTTCAAAATAAAAGCATGGAGGGAACGGTAATTTGAATAGTAGCAAAACAAAGGCTTGCGAAAAGTGATGAACTGATCAACAGACCTTTATAAGAGTAATTTACACACAATTTGGTATTCATACATAACATGCACATGCATAACACATGCCTGTGCTCAGCGCAGGGTCATTTTTTATTGAAGATTTCATCCGTCAGAAATGATACGTCAACTGAGCAGCCTTGATGCAGTACCTTGTTGTTGTGCACCGTCCAGTGGAAGCTATTTATATTTTCATCATGCCATGTATGATGACAGTAAAGCCATTCTAATTCTAATTCTAATTCTACTGCGCACTCAGAGTGCTTTTCTAGTTTCTTATGTGCTGCTGTCTGTGTGACCTCATCTTACCTTTTGTTGTCACACCTTGGCTATTCGCAACTGTTTGCCAGACTTCTTGATTAATTTCCTCTTTGTCCTTTGTTGTCTTACTCTCTGTTACTGATTAGCAACCATACGAAAATTAACCACAATTGACCCTTGTATTTACACACGGCGCACCTCCCTACTCTCTGACCATCCCTATAAAATATGGACTGTCCAAATGTTCTAGGTTGGCTTCCTTTCACAGACTCATGCTCTGTGTTGTTGAGCCCACCATATGCTGGAATACCAATAAACACCCAACTACAGCAAACTTCAAAGGACTAAGGGGAAAATTTCTTCAACGCATACTCAGTTAGGTTGTCATAAAGAAGAGTCCTTTGAAGAATTTCTAATGACTTCTAATATCGTTCCCAGACTGGAGGGACTCTGTCACATGATTTAGTAACTCTGTCACCTTCATTCTTGCATACATAGGGCAGTATTTCACTTGCTCTCTTTTTCTATTTCACCGTTGATTCCTTTGCTTCCTCCCTCCTTTTTTTTCCTCTTCAAATTGTTCTCACCCCACTAACTCTGCTTCATTCACCTCTGTCTCGTCTCCCCTATTGCTCTTTTCAATTACTGGACAGCGTGGGAACCCTTTTTTATTCTGCTCTCTCCTTCAACCATCTCTTCTTCAAAATACCATCCTCTTGCTGGATGAGGAGTGTCGAATAAAAACTGCTTTAGGCTTGAAATTTTTTTTTTACATTTTTTTTGGTTAAATCAACAGTATGTGGTCAGTTGAAGTCATAAGATTTTATATCTGAAGGTGCAGACTTGCTGCTGTTCAATTAAAAGTTGCTTTTGTCAGAGTAGTATGTGTGAGCATGGACATTGTGGGAATCCAGCTGACTGATCTTCACAAGTCTGATGCGTTGAAGTAGACATTAACCATTCTGTCTGAACCTTCTGTCTTTACAATCACTTCCAATCCACAGCAGTTCACATAACATGATGCAAGATCTCTGTCATCACTGTTGTCTTCAACTTAGCTGTTTATTGCAGTGGTACAGTAAATAGCAGAGTTTGCAATTATGGAAAAGAAGAAGATAACTTGATGAGAATATAAGAAATTTGTGCTAATGGCAGTTCACCTGCAGCAATGTGAAGATCAAGACATTTCTGGAATTAATTAACTTTCCACCTCAGCTTTTTCTGCGTGCCAGAGATGGAAGAAAACATAGAGTCCGAATGAACCCTGTTCAAGACCTCCATTGTGGATGTGACTGCACAAAGCTGTGGAATCTCAGGTTAAAAAAAAGGAGACTTGCAGAGCACGATAAGCTTGGGAGACTCAGGATTCAGCAATGGCTGCAGCTGCAGAAGCAAAACTTGTGACATGAGAGATGTAGTAAGAAGGCTGATGACTGGTTTCCCTGAGGGATCCTGTGGGAGATGTTTCAGAACAGGATGCCAGCATCTCTCATGTGTGCTCTTTGGTCGCTGTACACTCAGAGAAACCCTCATTAAGTCGGAGTGGTTCAGTGTGAGCGTCAGACTTCACTAAGGCTACACCTTGTCCTAACTGCTGTTCATTATTTCCATGGATGGAATTTCAAGGCGTCACTGCGGTGAGAAGGGCATCGAGCATGTGGATCGGGAGGACGCTGTTCCCAGCACTCACTGGAGTGGGATGCAGCTGGAATGCAGATCAGCCGCTCCAAATCTGCTTTTGTAGGTTCTCTCCTAGAAAAGGGTTGCCTGCTTACTTCAGGTGAGGAAGAGTCTATCACAGATGGATGACTTGTTCTCAAGGGACAGGAAGAAGGATCATGAGATCGACCATAGATTGGGTCCAGTTCTACAGTCATGTGGTCGCTATGAATGAGCTGAGCCACAAGACAAAGCTTTCAATTTATTAGTCGGTCTACATCCCTACATTCACCTATGGTTATGAACTTTAAGTAATGACCAAAAAAACTAACAAGACTGCAATATAAACAATAAATTGGGCTGGGGATCCCTAAAGAGGAACTGGAGAACGTTTCTGTAAAGAGGGAGGCCTGGGCGTGTCTGTTTCCCCTCTTGTTACAATACACTGCGATAAATCAGTGTTGGGGGGATCGATAATGGTTGGATAGTAAAAATGATTGTGCTGTGCAGCTTACAAAAATATTGTGTTAATATGGTTCCAATACTGCTGTGGGGTTTTTAAAGTGTCACTCAAACATTCTGTTGCCCTTGAATGCATCTTCAGACTTTTGCAATCACCATCTGTTATATTTTTATAAAGTAGACTGAGAGTATGTGATGCTATTCATTTGAACAAGCAGATTCGCAGTTCAGAGTTTTCGACACATTGTGAAGATCAAAGCAATGCTGGAACCGCTCAGATACTTGACCTTTAGTTAGTATGTGATGTGTCCCGATGAACAAGTTTGAAGAGCAAATCTTGCACAGTAACACTGCTCATAGCTGCAGGAGATGCTCTGCAAACTTTTAGCTTTTGAAAAGTTTTCCAAGACTTTTGTGTCCTTGTTGATGCTTCCAGCAAGAGTTCACTGTTTGTTATTGCCTCATGTATATATGGGTGCATTTTCAGTATAGCTCTACTGCTTAAGAAGCCTTTGTACAAATTTTTGTGTACTGTACATGTTTATGATGAAATGCTATGTATTTTGTTTCTTTGTATTTATAGTTTTCAGAAAATGCTATTAAGAAAAGCAGAAAGACTTCTTTTGTCTGATTCAGACATCTAATTTTTGGTTTTATTTTGTCCTCCATAAGGTTTTGTCTCATCTTCCCCTGCTTTACTGCCTATTTATTACCCTTCAGTCCAAAACTGGCGTTATGTTGGGTGTGTCTTCTCTTCTGTTATTTCTGTATTTTTCTTGGTGTTCTCATCTCTTTTTCTCAACTCCCTTTTACCTCAACAAATTAAAATCCATCGTCTTCTTTTGTTTATTCAGATCCAGAGCAGTGTTCTGCTCCCCACAGGGGAGCATAAGCAGAGAGTGGAGAACATGATAGAGGCGCTCGGACCGCAGATGCCCGTTGTGAACAGCAGCCCCAGTATATCCAGCAACCTCCTGTATCCCTCATCATAAGTGAAACACACTCAGACACACTCGAGCTATAGAAAACTTTCACATTTTCCACAGCTCACAGCCTGTAAAAAAACCCAGCATGCCTCTGTAAGTAATGAGTGCTGTGAACGCACATGTACAGTAAATGCACACATTCTCTCTGCACACCATGAAAAATATCCATACTGTATTTCATATATCAGCAGCGTATCTTCATTGATTTTCTCTGGCAATTCACCGAGTGTCTGTGTTGCGCCTTTCACTTTGAAAGTGTGTTCAAGAACTCAGGGTCTACTGTACGGTCAGAGTCAATACTTAAAGGCTTAGTACATCTATCATGCTGATTGATGCTCACACACACACACATGCGCACGTACACACACACGCACACCAACATACTAACTTTCTCTCCTTATTTCTCAAATCCACCAACACACTTTCATATATTTATTCTATGTGTTCATTTGGTATTAGATTTATTGATTAATGTTAGTTATATATTATAGTTATATATCTAGTTGTATATTATTAGCCAAGAGGAGCTGAGAAGATAGTTCAATACAAAGCATAATGCACTCATGTTCAGTAAACACACTACATGTATTCAAGTGGAACTAATGGCTTCTGTTCAAATTGTTTCTTTCAAATATATAAATATATACATTCTCTTTGTCTCACACACAAACACATTCACTTCTACAGTTCTTTCTCACTTTGCTGCTCCTTAACGCTTGTCTTCAGACGTGTTGGTGATGTGTCCATCTGTCTCTCCGATTTTACGCTGAATTCAGTCTGATGTTCTGGTTTACTGATGCATATGATTTAGTAATTATCACATTGTCATTGGCAGTTGTTATTGTTGTTCATTTACACAATGTACTTGCTGTGATTTACCATTCTGCTCTAAAAGATGCACATCCTCCTTAAGTTTAAATGTGACAGTGAAATAATTTACTGCACGTATTTGTGAAAGTGGTTTATTTACAGCAGTGTTAAAGGAAAGATCATTTCTTGCACTCTCAAAAATCTGATTAAAAAGTCATTTGTGCCTGTTCAGAGAGAAACATCTATAATTTTGTGTACACAGAGGTGTTATTTTTTAAAATAGTGGTTCCAAGAATGAGGGTTTCCAGACACTCAAAGGGGTCGGGTGGCAGCACATTGCTTTATCGGAACTAAATAATATTTTTAAATGATTATGAATAGTATTTCTGCCATAATATGGACAAAAAAATTAAAATCATGGTTACATTTACAATAAAACCTTTCAAATTACTCTTACAAAGGGCTGCTGTGCTCCAAGCATAGTGCTAACCCATCTTATTATTTCAGTTTCATTGAGAACCTCTCTTACAGGACCTCTTTCGTAACATTCACACAGCTTCATAGATTCACAGCAGGACTCTGGTGCAACCAGTCTGACCTGTGAGTCACTGAGCAGCTGAGTTGGGGTTAAGAGCCTCAAGGGCACAACTATAGTGTTGATGGTGGGAGTGCTGCTTCTCTAAATTGTGACAGATTTTAACCATCCACACCAGCAATTAACTTGTCACCTTAGGCTTAAAAGCTTGCTTCTCTAGTTGGAATTTTCCAAATGACACAGGAGTGGAAGACATTTTTAGTACAGATTGTATGATTGGGAGCTGTTCTGTTTTGAAACTGAAAGCCGTCGACATCTTAGTTTTTTGTTTGTTTTGGATATAGTCTCTTAATCCCACAAGGGGTGGGTAATTGGCTATTCTAAATTGCCCATAGGTGTGAATGTGAGGGTACTTGGTTGTTTGTCTCCATGTGGCCCAGTGATGAACTGAGATAGACTCTAGCTCCCTCTTGACCCTACAAAGGATTAAGCGGCGTATAGATAGTGGCTGGATGGATTCCACCAGGGGAAATTCTCTTTTCACTTCACAGACTTCAAGGTTAGTCGCACTCACTCACACCTCGAGCAGATAGAGTTAAAGGCCCAGCAGTGGCAGGTGGTGGTGCTGGGATTTGAACCCCAGACCTTCCAATCAGTAGCCTAAAGCCTTAACCTGATCTTGTTTTTCTTTAAAACTGGATGTGATGAGGGCTGCACGGTGGCTAGGTTGTTAGCACTGTCGCTTCACAGCTAGATGATCCTCGGTTCACGTCCCGGCCTGGACCTGGGATCTTTCTGCATAGAGTTTGCATGTTCTCCCTGTGCATGTGTGGGTTTTCTCCAGGTACTCCGGCTTCCTCCCACAGTCCAAAAACATGCTGAGTTTAATTGGTGTTTCTAAACTGTCTGTAGGTGTGAATGTGAGTGTGATTGTTTGTCTCTTTATGTAGCCCTTTGATAGACTGGCGATCTGTCCAGGGTGTCCCCTGCCTTCAACCCAAGTGAGCTGGGATAGACTCCAGCCCCCCACAGCCCTAATGAGGATTAAGCAGTGTATAGATGATGGATGGATGGACGTGATGAATGAGGGGTGGATCTGACTGGAGCCACTATGCACATTCATAGGGTAGTGACCTGTCAGTCACATGGTATACCCTGCTTTATTGTCTATAAGCCTTTATTTTATTACAGGAAATTGCAGGCCTTGAACTTTGATATGTGTTCCAAGTGCAAGAATCGCCCCTGTAGGACTTCTACCATGGCTGTTTCTTGGGGAAAATGTTCATACTGCACAGGTAGGAGCTGAGTGGACCTCAAAGCTGATTGGTTAAACTCAGAGAAGAAAACCAGCATCATTTTTTCTGTCCTCTCAATGTCCACGTCAAGTAGCAATCTTCATTCTTTTATAAATTTGCTAACATGACAAACCTCCATTTTTCTATTATTATTATTGATGCATTATAATTCATAAAGTCTGGACCTTACTATGCTAAGTGCTGTGAAATGACACTAGTTGTGAATGTGTGCTGTATAAGTAAAACTGAATTGAACTGAATTCTGTTTTCTATTTTCTAAGAGAACTAGAGTCTTGTCTAGTAAATACTATGGATTCTTTTTTTGGCACACTCAGAGGTTGAAGCCGTTTCTTTTTCCTCCTACAGCGCAATAGAAGCAGAAAAGCTGAAGAGGCCAATTAGGAGCTCATTCCTCTAAATATTTGCACCAACTTGCGCCTGCCTCAAGTTCCTGCAGTGGTAAGCCGCCTCATTTTACTCCAAATGGGACACTAATTTACAAAATTAGCATCATGGTGTGTTGATGAAGAACTGAAACCAGTAATTGAGATGATAAGCTCATTAACAGAATATTTACTGAGGCAATAAATCTATAGAGAAGTAGGGTCATATTCTCAATTTTTGGATTTTTTTTCAGACAAGGAAACTATATTTTTTGGTGCCCGTAAATGAACAGGAGGGTTAAGATTCAACCTCAGTCACTGTCAGCTTCTGCACTTCATGCTCCACTTCAGATGCAGCATTTTGCAAATCAGAACTGAAACTTTATTTCCCTGATTTAAAAAAAAAAAACTAACTAAACAAATCCTCTAACATGTTGTTATTGTGTCCACTTTCAGAGGCATCACACCACTTCTGCTAACATGTGTCTGGCAGCTCTCCAGCAGCATCACGACCAGAGAGGAAGCAGAGGGGGCCACCACGCTCTGCTGGTGCCTCCCTCTAAGTCCGCCGTGTGGAAACCACATCCTCCTCCGTGTTTAGCGCCCGCTCGCTGTCATTCGTCCAAGACAAGCCAGCCGGTGCGATCGTGGCGCTGGCGGAGTGGAGCAGCGAGAGCCGCATGTAAATGAACACCTCCACCTCTGCTGTTGTCACCTGAGGATCTCCGGGGGCAAACCGACCGTCCCGTCCCCCCCTCCTGGAAGAGGAGCCGACCTTTTACCGATGTGAGTGGAGATTATATTTAAAAAGAAAAGATTAAACTGCACTACTTTGGAGCAATCGCTGTCCTCTAATCGCTGCCTTGTGGCGCTGCCGTTTCTCGGTGAGTGAACCTTCGAGTTTTTTCGCGGCTGTAACGTCCAGCGTTTTTTTATCTCCCGGATCTGTTGTTGCCGGCCGCTGGCTGACGGATCCGGCGGAGCGGACAGCTGCGATGACAGGAGGCATCGATCTGTCGAGGAGCCACTTCAAATACTTGCTTAATTCCCCCCTCCTCTAACAGCGCATCCCGTGAGGAAGTCTCATATTGCGGAGTTGGTGTATATTACCACTATATGTGCTGTTACATCACAGCTTGGTCAGAAACCTCGGTTTTTAAAACTCCATTGAGAGTGGTGCTTCTGCAGGAAAAAAAAAAACCCAGGTCAGTTAGGGGACATGCAATCAATTAAGCAATCTGTAATTGATACTCCACATGATTTATTTTTTTTAATCCAGACTCGGCCATCATCATCACCATTACGCATGTCCGTGGCTTTGCCTCTGCATGAATGATGACAGAGGGAGAGCCTCTCAGATGCAAGCAGAGAGAGAGAGAGAGATGATGTGCCAGTCCTTGAACCTCCAGCCTCCCACAGCAGGCTCGCAGCCTGAGGGGAATCGCATTCACTTCTGCTGCTTATCCAGCTGTCTGATAGGGCATCTTGCTTTCTTTTTTTCCCTCCAATCCTGTCAGGAGCTGCATTCACCTCAAGGGTCAGTTTTGCCACTTGGAGTTTGGACCGTTTCCCATTCTTGATTGCAGATTCAGACATGAGTTGTAGAATACTGGATGATTAGATACGGTAGCCTGCTTATCTGATGGAGCTGGAACCTGGATCTCCCACACAGGAAATCAAACTTCAGCCCTCATTCCCTGAGAGATTGTTGGTAGCGGAGAAGAAAATCTCCAGCTGAGATATTTATGTGGGCTTCAGCGAGAGCTCCTCCTGCCTTCAGACCTCCCTGCAGCAAATGCACCTCGCCCACTGGAGTGCCAGCAGGGACGGTCCAGATCCAAAACCAGGCCCTCCCACCTTGGAGATCGAACAGCAGTTGGTCGTCTGGAGCAGAATTCACCCAGTCCAGGACTCGGTAGAGGAGAATGTGGGATGAAATTTCTTGGAGAGGAGCTGTGTTGTACCAACATACCTACAATATCAGTGCTCGACTTGTGTGTGCCGTTGTACACCTGAGGGACGTGTAGAAGCAATTACAAAGACGGAAGTTATGTTAGTTGTTTAGCCGTCAGAGGTTTCTTGTAGAGCAAAAATTCTCGAGAGGCATTTGAAGTATGAATTTGTGCAGGTGTAGCATGTGACAACCTTTCCAGCTTTGGTCAGGATAGAGCCCAGCGCTTCACCACTACTTTACCAATGATCTAACTGTGTAATTAGGCATTCTGCGTACAGTTAATGGATGCATTTAGACTCGTTTCTGTGCAGCCAATGCCACTTTAGAAGTGATTGATCTGCCATTAACGTCCTTCCTAGACTACTTCTTAAAGTCTCAGCACTTTGCCCTATTGTACGGAAACATTAGCAGCAGCTGGATGTATGTGTTGATGCGTTAAATCGTGCCAGTGTCGATAACCTTTCTGCTCATAAATACCTGTCAGAGCTACATGGCTGCCTGCTTGGAAGCACACAGAAGCACCAGATAACCCACCGGAGAGACAAGGCCTTCTGTCCTTGGCTGTCATCGAGAAATATTGAGGCTTTCGACCAGCACTTAAGGATATTTAGTGCCGCATTTCTCACAAAGCCGGGAAACTACCCAAAAGATGTTCTCGGAATGCACAGATTGGACCCTAATCGAACATTGTCTTCACTCAGCTGTCTTCAGGAAAACTCGTTTCTGCTGACTTTGTAGGAAAAAAGTTGTCTTCCAGTTTTATTTTTAAATAGGAGTTCACCCGAGACAACAAAAATAGCTGCAACAAAATGAAATTAGTTCCTTTTCAGGCACGTCTAGAAACACTATCCTGAGATCTTCTGTTGAACTCTTTGGACGGTTGCCTCTCTAACTTCGAAAGCGAAGCTGTCATTGAACAGAAGGACGCTTTAGCATGAAATGAAAATTGTTTGTCCGTGTTATCAGCACTCGGAAGAGGAACAGAGGATGTCTGCTGGCATATGCTTTTCTCCTCTAATTTGAATGAGACTCTTCAGGGGACTCATTCAGTCAAAATTAACATTCACATCCTGAGACATTCCCTCACTTCCCAGTCCTTCAAATTCAAGAATCGGGACCCCGCGCTTGTAAAGATTAATTCAGTTAGTGCAAAAATCAAATCCCCCGTGCTCATCATCCCTTTCCCACTCCCTTGTTCTCCTCCTCTATCTTGCACTCGCTCTTCTATACGTGTCTTTCAGTTTTGCCGTTGCGTGTCTTAGCGAAAGGCAGATGAAAAATTCACCAGGAAAGCTGTTGTTTCCCACGAGGTCTCGCTTTCCCACTCATCCCTTTTGCCTCCTCCTCCTCCTCTTTCTCATAATCTCACTCTCCCTTCAACCCCACTGCATCCTTCTGATAGCATCATTGATGGAGCTCTTGCTAAATTATGCATGGATTATGTGAAATATATCTCGTAGCTTTGTCTTCTCCCTCCTGCTTCTGTTTTCTGCTAATGTTTTTCTTAAGATTTTCATTTTTCTCGAGGTCCTATATTTAGCGGGTTTTTATTTATCTTCCTGCTTTCATCCCCTCTCCTTTAAAGCCTCAGAGGCAAGGAAGTTGCAGCTGAATGAAAATGTTAAAGACCGCTGCTTTCAATGGAGAGACGAGGGGGACTTGGTAGAGAGGAGCGAGGGAGGGAGTGTGCTACAGAGATTGTAAAAGTTCCTCTGGGGATTATGCAAGTGCCAGACATCAGATGTGTCTTAAAAGGAACATAAGGAGTCCCCCCCTTCAAATGCCAGCTACCCTCTGGTGTTCCATATTGACCACTTATCCCCAGCATGTCTCCCTATTTCACATATTCCACAAGTATCAAAGGAGCGCGAGCTTTTCCAGCAGCTTTGGAAGAAGAAAAATGAATTGATGAATACGGGAGCTATTTTCAGTGAAAGCTCCCTGTTTTTAGATGAAAGTCCTATCAAAAGAAATTCTGTTCAGCATGACGGCGCGAGTCAGAGAGCGCCGTTGTGCGGAGCCTTAAACGACACAATCATGCGACTGTGTGACAATAATTTGAGGTTTAACAATTGTCTCATGTCTGATCATCCCAGAAGAGTGCCTCTCTGCCACCCCCTGCTGACCATGCGGAGTGTGAGCGCGGTGATCCTGGCGCTTGCCGCCGCCACCCTCGGCTCAGCAGACTCTGACACACACAGACCGAGACATGACTCCAACCTGGAGATCTGTATCCTTCTGCTGTCAGCTTCCAGAGCTGCTGCCAACGTAACTGTGTGTGTGTGTGTGTGTGTGTGTGTGTCACCGAGTGCTGAACTTATGCGTGTTCATGAATACATCTCTGTGCCTGTCAGCGTGACAGATTGGAGTGTGAGTGAGCATTTATGTGACTTACGCCCATGTAGAGAGCATGTATCATCCTGACCTCCGCTTGTCAGACAAGCGGCTGTTTGAGACCAAGAGGAAAGATCAGCTGAACGCGCTCAAGAATCTGGTGGAGCTGAATGACATCAACCAGCAGTACAAGATCATAGACATCATGCTCAAAGGGCTCTTCAAGGTAGGATTTGCGCATACACGCTCACATCGCATGCTGGCGTAGTCCGTGTGAAGCAGCAAAGTCAAGCATAGACAAGCCCATTAGTATCAGAAAAGAAAAGTTCTGAGAGCCCAGCCTTCTGGTGTTCCCAGCAGATCGAAGGATAAGAAGGTCTGCGGCCCAACAGAGAATCAAAAGCTTCAAATGCACTGATTACATTCATCAGCGTGTTTGCTCGCTTTCATTTGGATGTTAATTTAGACTTCTCAGAGTGCAGCATTACGTCTGCGCTGGGAGCTTTGATTTACAGTATGGCTCCTCTTCCCAGAAGACACTTATCTATGCATCTGCATGCCTCTCAAGGACAACTAGCATAGTCAACCTTCAGTGGATGAATAACATTGTCAGCACTTCTATACGTTCTGTGCGTGTGTGTGTGTGTGTGTGTGTGTGAGATGAAGTGCTTTACAGTGCTCCTGTTTATATCTCCTCCGTATACTATTCCCATTAGAAACTGCACTCACTGTAATCTCATTTGATGACTGTTGTGGATGGAAAGTGGCGTGTCAGATATCATGAGGAGAATAATTTGCATTTAGCAGCCTCCTGTTTCAGTACAGATCCACAGAGTGCTTGTAGGATCTCATTCATCTGCATTCATGTAACGCTTATTAAAAAAATAACACGGCTGCTGAGCTCTGTCTTTTTTTAAGGTGCTGGAGGACTCGAGACAAGTCCTGGTAGCGGCCAACATGCAGCCCGATGACCCCTTCCCCATGGATGATAAGATCAAAGAAGGTCTGATTCGTTTTTACACCTCAGCCGTTTCATTATCTTTTCCGTCATCAGTGCCTTGTTTTCTCGCTCTAGAGTGTCTTTCACACTCAGATTCTGTCTCCATCATCTCTGACTGGTTTCTCTTATGCTCTGTTACCCATCTCTGAAAACTCCACCTCACTCTGGTGCCTTTTTCAAGTATGGGATACCTGATATTGCTGCTTCATCCGTCTGTTAAATTGAAGGAATTCTGCAGTTCAGACATGGGTCACTGTTCTGTTAATGTTCCTCACATCTTTATTCAGACATACCCACCACAGTGGTCATATGTTTGTGATTAAACGTGAGAGTCAGCAACATATCAACTGATGTACAATATGTAATAATGCACTAAAAGACTAAA
Organism: Amphiprion ocellaris; assembly: GCF_022539595.1. Lineage (NCBI taxonomy): Eukaryota > Metazoa > Chordata > Actinopteri > Pomacentridae > Amphiprion > Amphiprion ocellaris. Next base: position 7,081,419 of record NC_072784.1, on the reverse strand, counting down.
TCTACTGCCCAAGTAACTCAATCTGAAGGACAGCAGCTGTGTAATAAATGATTTAACTGCAGCTGATGAACTGTGTTTCTGTGTAGCAGCTCATGTGTTTGAGGTGAAGAAAAGTGCAGTACAGTTTGACCTGCTGTTAGATCCTGAGTGATCCGGTCTCCATGTTGGGAATCATTTATTATTATAAGTAATTAGTGAAGTTACTGATGTTATTCCATGTGTATAAATACAGACAACTCGTTGTCTGTGTCTTTGGAAACCCTCATTGGGATCCTGATGCTGCCGGTATTTAATTACCTCAGAGCAAAGACAGCTGATTTCATTCATTACTGGCGACTCCCAAGACCTGTCACAGAATCCGATTTCATTGCAGTTAAGTTATATATTATGGGCATTTCACTTTAGCATAGATGTGAAGTTCTACAGCAAAGTGATTTCAAAGGCGTTCTGTGTCTTTTGCTGTGTGATGTTTTTGGCCCAATAGTCAATCAATCCATCAATCAATCAAAGTTTATTTCTATAGCCCTTTGCAACAGCCCAAAGGGTTTTACAGTAAAACAAGAGAATAACTTAAAAACGATACAGTAACTTAAAACAGAGACAGCAGTAAAAAACTATAAAAATAAACAGCAATAAAACATACATTTAAAAGCTAGTACATAAAACCAAAATAAAATGTCACTATGCCAGTAGGTGGAATATTGCTGCTGAAATGTGGAAATGTGAAGCCAGCGGCACTGAGGAAGCATCGTACTACAGCTGTGTAACATCTAAATAAATCTATGACTAGTATAAAATCACATTTATTTGTTTTTTTTTTACGTTTTTCTAAGTTGTCTTAACAGAGAGTTTCTACTTTAGTATGATAGATAGATGGATGGATGGATGGATGGATGGATGGATGGATGGATGGATGGATGGATGGATGGATGGATGGATGGATGGATGGATGGATGGATGGATGGATGGATGGATGGATGGATGGATAGATAGATAGATAGATAGATAGATAGATAGATAGATAGATAGATAGATAGATAGATAGATAGATAGATAGATAGATAGATAGATACTTGATTAATCCCAAGGGAAATTCAAGTGTACAGCAGCTTATGTACAACATAAATAACAAAAAGGCAGGTTAGTAACATTAACATTAAAGGTTAGTATATACTCTGAAAATCTTGCTGTACAATACTATAAAAAAAGACTTCTAATTTTAAAATCTGTTGAATACTAAATGTAATTCAAATTCAATATACAATATTTCTACATTTCAAGGCACGGTGATTTAAAGTATCATGTATTTCATAGAAGAAAGTTTTCTCTCAGATTTTTTTGTTTTAATTTAATATTAAAAGTCGTCCCGAAGTTACTTCACACAACTCAGAATACTGTCAGTTGTGTGTCTATCCTATAATGCGACAGAATGTAGTTCAGACTTGTGAAAGTGATGCAGAAATATTGCTAACTTAGTAAGATTGCTGTTGCACCTTTTATAGAAAACAGACCAGGTTGTTAATTCAGACATAAAGTCAGCAAGTTCAGATGCCGTCAGAAAGGAGGGTGTGTAATTGTTTTAATCCAAACCCACCAACAACAACAACACGCTGAGTGCTTCCTGAACAATCCTCTATCTATCAGCATGTCTGTGTGTGTTTTGTCAGCACTAGTTATGTTTAACAGTAGCCTCATTAACTCATCTGCTTCTGCTGTCTCTGCAGCTTATTCCCATGTAGTGGAGAACACAGCGTTTTTTGGCGATGTGGCGTTGCGTTTCCCCCGCATCGTCCACCACTACTATGACCGGAACGCCGACTGGAGCGGTCTGCTACGCTGGGGCTTGAATTTCTGTAACCAGACAGGAGTTTTCACAGGAGGAGCTCACCAGCATGTCCTCACACTAGTAAGACCAAACAATCACTGTCCTGTCATATGCCTGTTACTAGCACTTTTATCACAAATCACTGGCTTTTGCATTAAGAGTGTTAAAAAAAAAGGTTTCTAGAAGGGCTGAACAACAATTTGGAATATTATCGAAATTGCAGTGTGGCTTTTGAAATAGCAGGAACTGCAATTTTTCACCTTTCAGTGGAAAACATGCAAAATTGCTCAGTCCTAGTTTCTAGTTTTTGCTTCTGACTAAATTTAGAATATATTTGTGAGATCTCCATTGTGCAGAGAAAACAGAAAAACAGAGTGTTGTTGCCTAGAAATACTTTCTGTAATTCAGACCACATTTAAGAACTCATGTGGTTTCAGGCTAAAAGTGAGGCCTTGAAAATATGAAAATGTTTAACTGCTTCACCTTGTGGATGCGTGTGAGGTTTACACGGGTTCAGTTTAGTTTATTTCTGATGCAGAACTCAATATTGCTGAATGCTGAGATGAAAACACCTCTCAGTAAATAGTGCAATAGAAAGCATAGTAATAGAAATGTTCGAAATGTTCAAACAACGACATACAGTCATGAACAGAAATTATTAGGCAAACCTTGTTTTCTTCAATTTCTTGTTCATTTTAACACCTGGTACCACAAAAGGTTTGTTACCTGAAGAATACAATGAACACGACAAAAAATGCAGCTGATTCCGTAATACTTTGTCCTATTTGACATGCTGAAGCTTCATTGTATTCCAGGGTATATAAGAGACCATTTCATGTCATAAGCAGCACATGCAAAGGCCTAGAGTGGTTTCCTGAATACATTCAAGCCATAGCACAACTCAGAAGCTGTCAGCTCTCACATGATGCCTAAAACTAAAGAATTATGTGAAGCCACAAAGGCAGCCATCTTGGCTCTGCTGAAAATTGGCATGAGTGAGAGACAGGTAGCAAAAAAAACTGAAGATCTCTAAGACAGCCGTTCATTACACCAAGAAAAAACAAACCTAACATGGTTCTACCAAACTGCTAGCTGGTCACAGCAGGAAACGTTTCTACCCCACGTTTTTGCGCTCATCCATTCTTGCATCAGGAATCATCGTCAGACCTCCAGGGACCTTAAACATGAGTGGGCACTGTGGAGAAATGTGATTTGTTCGGCAAGGACAGTTGGAAACCGACTTCTTGAAGCTGGTCTGAAGTCACACAGGGCAAGAAGAAGCCTTTCATCAAGGAAAGCAGAGGAAAGCCTGGTTACTCTTTGCTGGGATCACAAGGACTGGACTGTTGATGATTGGACTAAGGTTCTCCTCAGTGATGAATCCAGTTTTCACTTGATGTCCACTCCAGACAACTTACTGGTTAGGAGGAAGCCTGGAGAAGCTACAAACCAGACTATCTGCCCCTACAGTAAAACATGGGGGTGGATCAGTGACCATCTGGGGTAGTTTCAGTCTGGGTGGAACAGGACAAATGCAGCAGGTCATATACAGGGCTACTCTTGAAAAGAGTCTTCTTCCATCAGCTGGAAAACTCTTTCCTGCCTCCAATGACTGGATTTTCCAACAAGACAAGGTCAGTTAAAGCCTGGATGGAGAACCTGAACATTGGAACCATGCCTTGGCCTACTCAATCACCAGATCTAAATCCAATTGAAAACCTGTGGAAAATCATCAAAGGCAAAATGGAGAACCACAAGACCAAAAACAAAGCAGATTAGTTAGAATTAGTGCAACAGCAATGGGCTGCTTTGACAGCAGAACAATGTCAGAAGCTGGTGGAGAGCAGCCAAGATGCATGGATGCAGTCATCAGAAACAATAATTATGAATCAGTACTAACTCCTGTGTGGATCATTAGACTAAAACAGACAGAAAAGAAAACATGGAATGAATAAAAGCTGTTTTTGGTAGTATAATGCCATAACTATTGATGGAAGAACTTAAATGATTTTGGTTATTATCAAGAAAACCATGGAAATGTCTAGATGTCAGCTCTTAAATGAAACACTTACGAACTCTTTTTGTTGTTATCATTATATTTGTCCAAACAAATGTACCTTTAGTTGTACCAGGCATTAAAATGAACAAGAAATTTAAAAAAACAAGGGTGGTCTAATAATTTTTTCCATGATTATAGTTGCAGCTACGCATTAGCAAAGGTGAGTTTAATCCAGTCATTTGTTGTGTCAGTGTACAATTCATCATAAATACCTTTCTATCACTGCAGTATATGTCATTGCCAATCAAATTTATCAATCATGTTTTGTGGCCTTTGAAACTTCAAAGCTGATAAAACACCATTCCTCGTTTAATGTGCGGGTTAATGAACTAAACTCTTGCAGGATTAATCTGCGACCTTAGCAATGTGCCAAGAGGATTATATAGTGGATTAATTCTTGAGACTCGAAGCAGCGGCAGTTTGCGCCCTCAAAGTGTGCATTCAGCCCTCACTTGAGCCTCGGTAACCCCACACATTTTGGAATCAGTTGTAAATAATTGAAATAAGCTATAATATTCCCAAGAAAATGGGAGTTTTTTTTATCTGCAGCCGCTCGCCAAATTGCATCATGGTGCTTTCTGAGCTGTAGAATGAGTGATGTGACGGTCTCATTTTCATTCCTGAAGCCTTTTTTTTTTTTTTTTTTTTTTAAAGAAATGACTATGTATCATCTCCTCTCTCTTTCCTTCTGTCATCTTGTTTATTCTGCTTATCTCTCAGATGTCACAGGAGCTGGGAATAACAGAGAAATCCCCAGACTTCATAAACCCATACCGCACAGAGCGAGATGATGTGAGTAAGATGCATGTGTTTCCGCGCTTCGCTTCTCTCGATGACTTCCCCATCATGCATTAATATTCCAGCCTGGTACCTGGTAACCTGGTAACCACCATCTAATACCTTAGGGACTCCTGAAGTACACCTTTGCAACCAGTAATATTAATAACCAGGGTTTCTGCAGGGCATTAAAAAGCATTAATAGTAATATTTACAAGAATTTTCTTGCCAAATTTGGGGGATTTTTTTAAAAATAAAACTTCTAAGGGAAACTTTTAAGGAATTATTGGAATTTTCTTCCTGAAGGTTTTGCAAATTTTTGGAAATTTGGGGAATTTTTTTGCAGAATTTTTGGATTTCTTTCAGACAAGAAAACAATATTTTTTGGGGTCCGTAAATGAAGACAACAGGAGGGTTAAAGTAGCCGGCAGGCTGGACCAGGTGGAGGAGAGCTGGGAAATGGGAAAATGCAAATTCCAGCAAAAATGGCTAGAAAACGTGGATTTTTAGAGAAGGACTGCAGCCCGTTGGTGGACAGGGGTTGTTTCTGGATTCAGAAATAGTGAAATGAGGGGACAGTTTTCATATAAAAATCATCTTTTACAAAAAAAACCCAAACCTGTGTAATTTGTTGAGTTCACAGTCATGGCATTAAAATGTTTACAGTATAGCATTAAAATGGCATTTAAAAGCATTAAATTTGACTGGTTGATATCTGCAGAATCCCTGATAACGCATACAGATCTTAGCTGTATCATACTGTTTGTTTTTTTAGAAAGAAACAGGAAAACCTTACCTCTCGCAGATTGCAACTTTGATTTTAAAAAATGTCTCATCTGCTGCAGGTGCTTCACACTGCCGAGGCTTTCCAGAAGATCCTGAGGGAGGAGGAGAAGAGGAGGAGGAAGGAGGAGAAGAGGAAAGAAATCAGAAAAGGCCCTCGCATCTCCCGCTCTCGCACCGAGCTATAGCGCTACACTTCTGTGCTTGTGAAGAGCTAAGAAAAAGAAGAATGAAGAGGAGGAGGAGGATTCACACAATCCACAAGGGGTGGCTTGACTTGTAGACTCTGATGGCAGTGAAGAAGAAAAGCTGCCGTCGCTTGTACAAAAGTCACAAGAGAGAAACCCTCAGTGTGACAGAAAAGCGGAAGAGCAGGTTGTGATGAAGGCCTGAGTTGCTGTACGTCTGCAGTAATTCGTAATTGAGAAAATCTAATGCTATACGACAGGTAGCCGACGTCTCTGGAAAACCAATTAAGGGAGGCTCGTTTTTTGATAACTTGGGGATTATGTAACTGAGCTTTGGAATATAAATAATTTTAGTATAACCTGTTTACTTCAAAAACTTTGCGAAGCCCCGCTGTACCCTGTCTGGTCTAGAATTAATGTGTCTGAAACCCATTTGCTTCAAATACCTGTGGTTGCCAAATATAAATTTGACCTCATTATAATGTGGCCTGTTTCTGGTTAGGTTAAGTTTGATTTGTTGCTGATTTTATTTCTTTCTTGAGCTGGGAAGTTTTAGGTAAACTTCTGAGGGAATGTTTGTGAGTGTTTGATGGTATTTATTTGCATTTTTTTATGTGTTTTTCACACTATGAGGGAATCATTATGGAGTTTTCCTTTTCAAAACCATTAATCTTTTTTGTTTTTGCCTAAATGCCCCCTAATTAGAAGGAATTGTTTCATTCTGTCAGAATTACAGTATGTGACCCTTCATTTTGCAGCCTTGTGTCTTTGCTTTTTGTTCATTTTTTTTCTTTATATCTTGAAATCGACCCCTGCTATTTGTTTAGCTCTATGGAATTGAAATTGATGTAATTTTGAATAGTATTATGACTGTTATAAAACTATGTGTATATTCAGAGAAAGAATATCATTGCTGCAGAATGAACAAGCCATTTTGTTAACAAATTTAATGAAATAAAGTGACTCTGATACGTAAAAATCCATGGATGTGTCCCAGTGAACAGATGAACCAACAGAGGGCGAGCAGCTGCTGGAAACTAAAGTCGAATGTTTGGGTTTTCGGCTGAACAGAGTTGGAGCTCGGACCAACTGTGACTTTAGCTGCATGTAGAGGATGAAATAAGCTTAAATGCAGCGAAGAAACGACTTCTGGAGTCGTCTGAGAGATGTCTGACACCGTGGACTCTGGTAAGATGATCTTTTCGTGCCTCCGTCAGAAGTTAGCCGCGTGCTAATGATAGCATGCTAATTAGCTAGCTCGGTGTAAGTTTAACTGTTATGCTAACGGTGGCTAATAAGTGCTGGCTAATAAATACATAATAAACGCTCGTTTGAGATTAAAACGCAGTCTCTGCGTGTGACTTTTGACGTTCAGTTCCGGCATATGTCATAATTGGTTAATACTGAAGTTGTAAATGACATAATAGATAAAGCTAGCTGTTTCTGTAGCGAACCTATTGAGTTGTTATTGTTTTGATTCTGTGCAGAAGCTTCCTGAAGCACAGACTTTACAAGGCTTGTTACAAAGGGCCTCTGTTGTCTGTATTAACAACACAAAATGGAGACAATAGAAGTCTTGATTGCCGTCTTTCAGTAAATAGAGGCTTCTACGGTTTGTAGTTGCAGGGAACTTTTCATAATAGTCTCTGTAAATTACAATTTCTGTTGCAGTATTTTCATCAGAGGACAAGGAGGACAAAAAGGAGACAGCTGACATGGAGGGTGGCAGCGAAGGGGACGACTCCGAAACCAGATGGACCGAAGAACTCAGACTGGTCCTCATTGGAAAGACTGGATCTGGCAAGAGTGCGTCTGGAAACACCATCTTGGGCCGCAGGCAGTTCCTGTCACAGACCAGCGCCAGCTCTGTCACCCAGATTTGCGAGCTCGGGAGCGCTGAGCTCGCTGTGGAAGACAACAGCGAGGAGTACGGCCAGGCTGTCAGACGGAGGAGGGTGAGGAGAATCATGGTGGTGGATATGCCAGGTTTTGGGGACACTCACCTTAGCGTGGAGCAGATTCACGCAGAGATAGCCAAATGTGTTTCTCTCTCTTCCCCCGGCCCACATGCTTTCCTGCTCGCGGTGCCAATAGGAAGATATACAGACAATGAGAACCTGGCTGTGTGTGAGTTGGCGAAGATATTTGGGGAGGATGCTGTCTGTCACCACACACTGGTTCTTTTTACCAGAGGGGATGACCTAGAGGATGTAGGAATTAATGAGTATCTGAAAAAGACTGCTCCTCCTGAGCTTAAGGCTCTGATTGACAGGTGTGGGGGCAGGTACCATGTACTCAACAACAGAGACCTTAGTAACTCAGCACAGGTTGCAGAACTCCTGACGAAGGTGGACGAGATGGTGAAGCATAATAACACAGGGTTTTACACTAATGCCATGTTTTTAGAGGCAGAGGCTGCCATCAGGGAGGAGCAGAGAAGGATGCTGAGGGAGCGAGGACAAGCAGACGGTGATGAGCGAGAGGGAAATAACCGCAGAATGGCAGAACAGGCTAAATTTGCAAAGCGAGGAAAGTGTGATTTGGAGTCTGACAGTGCACGAAGCAGCGAGGCAGGATCACAGGGGCTCAGGAGGAGGGAGCTGGAAAGAGGAAATGAGGATTTCAGGGTGGAGAGATGGACAGAGGAGAGCAGGGGGAATGCTTTTAGCTTTCTGAGGGACCAGTTCAGAGGCCGGCGTCGAGGCAGCAGCAGGACCGTAAGCAGGCGTCAGTCTCTCCGTTCATCTTTGAGTCGCTTTAGGAGGGAGGCAGCGCTCTCTGCTAAGGTGCTGAAGAGAGTTAAAATCTTAGTGGCTGCTGGAGCCACAGGTATGGCAGTTGGGGCAGTGTTTGGGGCTGCTGCCCCTTTAGCGGCTGCAGCCGGGGCATCTCTGGTGGGGAACTCGGTTGGTTTTGCAGCAGGTCAGTTAGCTGGGATGTCTGTAGCGGGAGGCACAGGGGTTGGGAAAGCTGTAGGGGCCATAGTGGCAGCAGCCTCGGGAAAAACTGCAGTCGCTCTTGGGGCAGCAACAGGTGGAGTTTTGGGCGGTTCTATGGGAGCAGTTGCTGGTGCTGAGGCTGTCACTCCTAGGGAGGGTGCTTTGGATGCCCTTAGCCAGGTTAGCGCCGTGGGGGCCTCTGCTGTGGGAATGGCAGCAGGTGTGGGATGCACCATGGGAGCTGGGGCCGCTTTAAGTGCAGCTCTGGAGGGAGCTGCTTTAAGCACAGCGGCTCTCGGTGGAGCTGAAACTGCCACAGTCGGGGCAACAGGTGCAGCCACCAGTTCTGTTGCTCAGTGTAGTCTGGCTTCAGCAGCGGGGCAGCATGCAGTGGCCTGCGCAGGAAGTGTAGCAGCAGGCGGTGTGGCTCCTCAGTGTGCTGCAGCCCTCGCTCAGGAGATGGCTGCTGGGTCTGCAGGTCCCGTATGTGGACTAACAGGGCCCAGTGTGGCATCAGTGGCCAGCAGGGTGGTAGCGGACCCTTGGGGCGCCGTGACGACGACAACACGCATCTTGAATGCGGTGGCTGAGATCGGCAAAGCTGCAGCCGGCATCGCTCTGGCCGGTGGTCTGGTAGTGAAGGTGGTGAAAGAGAAAGTGAGGTGTGGCGCTGGAACGACAGAGCCCAGCTACACAGAGAAGAAGTCTTATGAAATCTACTGGAATAAAACAAACTAAGACTGGAGTCAGATGCCAGTTTATTGAGATCATATGCAATATTTTTAAAGAACAGCAAACAGTGTGATATGTAGCAGTATTCCATATATGAACAAGTAATCCCATTCTAAAAGTAGAACTGCTGATTGCATATGTTGGTTAAGGACAGTTAGAGGCTGATGATTAAGTGCTAGAAAAGGATATTAGTGCACAGTGTTATGATACATTTGCTTTATTTCTTGATTTCAAACACATTAAGTCACATTTTAGATGATTAGAAGATCTAAAATCTTCATACACTTTTGTAGTTTACACTTTGACTTAATAGTTTTTTTAGTGTTTATACAGAAAAAATCAGAGCACTAATGACAGAAAATAAGCTCTCAGATGATAGTATTTGCTGGGTGATGTGTGTTAATGTGATTAGTGTTATTGAATATTAATTGTTGCTGAAAATGAACAAAAGCACTAAAGTTTTACAAAGCATTTTAAATCCAGAGGGGTTAGTACTGACAGATGACAGTGGGTGGTTTTATTGCACTTTCTGTAATCTGTAAACCAGAGAAAAGCTTCACAGTTATTTATTGACACTATTTTTCAACTGTGTTCATCTGTTGTAAATGTACCAAAACATTTCTGCATTCATGTTTTTGCAGTGAATTATCAACAATAAAGACATTTTTCTTCCATAACTGAATATTTTGGCTTTAATTCTTGTCCTCTGGAGCTGAGTTGTCATCTTCCCTACCAATAACTTAACTGTGGCACTTCATTTATTAGAAAACGTGCCTTTTTAAAACCACGATGCCACAGATGTGATAGCTTTATTAGCTACACATCATATATGAATAGTCCGACTATATTTGCACTTCTATTTTTATCTTCATTTTAACACATTGTGCTGCAGGCAATTTGTACAGCAATAGCAGATTTTATTATGTTTGTTTTTTCAAGGTTGTCATGAGCATACATGTTTAATCTTTCAGTGTCTTTATTAAGATACAAGTAATGCAGGAAATATGCACACAGCATTAAAAATTACAACAGAAGGGTTTTATTAGACTACAGCAGGGGTGTCAAAGTCATTTTAGTTCAGGTGCCACATACAGGGTCAGTAAAATCCCAGCATAATAACCTCTAAATAGGGACACTCAGAGAAAGGACACAGGGAGAAACAGAGTGAATGCAATGCAATAACGGTATATATGGTAAATACATAGGTAGTTAGAGAAGGGCTCAGTGCATCCAGAGAGGTTCCCCAGCAGTCTAGGCTTATAGCAGCATAACTAGGGGCAAACTAAAGGGACGTCAAGAGGGGAAGTCAGTTGTGCAAATGAAGACTCCAGCTGACCCCCTCAGGGTCACCCAGTCAGCCCTAACTATAAGCTTTGTCAAAAAGGAAGGTTTTAAGCCTGGTCTTAACAATAGAGAGAGTGTCCACCTCCTGAACCCAAACTGGGAGCTGGTTCCACAGGAGACACGATCAAAACAACAGCCAGACTGAACGCTCTGACGGGCCAGTTTGACACCCCTGGACTAAAGGCAGTATTTAGCATGACGTCCCTTTGCATCAAGCACGTGTTGAACTCTCTCAGGTTGACTGTCTGAAAGTTTTATTAATCCTCGTGTTGTCCTGCGGGTCAAAATTGACCCGTTTTAAAGTTTGAAAATGTGGAAAAAAAATACATATTTTCACAGTGAAACTTCTGATGTCCACATTTTCAACATTTTTGGAAAATCTTTGAACATTTTTTGGTGGAAAAAAAGAAATGTTAGAAATGTTTCTTAAGAACATTTACAAAAAATCAACCAAAATCCAGCAAATTTCGCTGGATTTTGGTTGATTTTTTTGTGAATGTTCTTAAAGAAAATATTTGAAGTTTTACTGATCACTTTAGATATTTTTAGGATTTTTTGGGAAGATTTTTACTCATTTTTTGAAAATATTTACAAGAATTTTCTTGCCAAATTTTTTTAAAATAAAACTTTTCAGGGAAACTTTAAGGAATTATTGGAATTTTCTTCCTGAAGGTTTTTGCAAATTTTCAGACATTTGGGGAATTTTTTTTGCAGAATTTTGGGATATTTTTCAGACAAGGAAACAATATTTTTTGGTGCCCGTAAATGAGGACAACAGGGGGGTTAAATTATCTTGTGGTTTATTATACTAAGCTTTGTTTCTCTGCTCCCAAGATCCCAAACAGCTTCTATATTTACCCCTGAGCTCTGTGAAGGACACTCCATCTCTGTCGCTGTTTCTCAACTGTTTGTTTTCCTTCGTGTGTGATTTCACAACAACACTGGCGTCATTGTCCTCCTGAAAAATAAAGCTGTTTCCAGTCAGACGTTTTCCAGTATGACTGAAATGAGGAACCAGAATTTGTCTGTACTTCTGAGCATTCATGCTTCCATCGATTCAACACTACTGGCAGAAATGTAGCCCCAGACGATGACAGACCCTCCACCCTGGTTGATCAAAAGGCTGCAAGCACCTTTTCTTATGACTCTCTAAATATCTTCTCACACGTTATCGATGAGTGGACCAGAACATTTCAAACTTTGATTTATCTCTCCACAGGAATCTTTTCTATCGATCTGTGCTGCAGTCTTTGTGGGCTTTTTCATATTTCATCCTTTCAGCCCTGTTCCCCTTTTGAAAAAGCGTTTTCTTCCTGCAGCCCTTTCACACTGGTCATTTCTCCTCAGACTTCTCTTGACGGTAACAAGATAAACTTTGCATCTATATGAAGCTGCAAAAGCTGAGAGAGTTCTTTAAATTCCTCTGTCAAAATGTGTGATTGTTGGCATTTTGAATGGGAATGATGTGTTTGAATGTAATGACCAACAGCAAAACACCTGGATTAAGACTTAACTTGGATTTTAGTAGCATCGACTGTGCCACAACTGTGTGAGTTTACAAATTTCATGAGGAAAAGTTGGATAGTGTTTAATGATGGGTATAGATACAGGTGTATTTTTATTTGTTTATTAAAACAGTATTCTACCATTAACCCTCCTGTTGTCCTCATTTGTGGGCACCAAAAAATATTGTTTCATTGTCTGAAAAAAATCCCAAAATTCAGCAAAAAAATGCCCCAAATTTCTGAAAATTTGCAAAACCTTCAGGAAGAAAATTCAAATAATTTCTTAACAGTTTCCCTTAAAAATTTTATTTTAAAAAATCCCCCAAATTTGGCAAGAAAATTCTTGTAAATATTTTCAAAAAATGAGTAAAAACCTTCCCAAAAAATCCTAAGAATATCTAAAATGATTCCATATATATCAGTAAAACTCCTAATTTTTTCTTTAAGAACATTCACCAAAAAAATCAACCAAAATCCAGTGAAATTCACTGGATTTTGGTTGATTTTCATGTGAATGTTCTTAAGAAACATTTTTAACATTTCTTTTTTTTTCCACCAAAAAATGTTCAAAGATTTCCCAAAAATGTTGAAAATGTGGACATCAAAAGTTTCACTGTAAAAATATATATATTATTTTCCACATTTTCAAACTTTAAAACGGGTCAATTCTGACCCGCAGGACAACACGAGGGTTAATATGTATTTGTTGCTTATTTGTTCCTATTTTTTCCATGAAGGGCATGTGTAAGTACTGCTTGTGAATATCATGAACCCTTTAGGACAGTAAAAACTGACACTATATTTCATCTGCAGTGAAGGAAAATCCCTATCACAGTGTCAGCAGCATTGCATGAGAGCACTAAAATGCAGCTGATTTGACTGAACATGTCTGCAGCGTTGGACTTCATCTCACTTGCTTCTTGCCACTGTTGTTTCCGAGCTGCTTTATTTGTCTGTTGACTGCTTTTCATGAAGATAGGGGGCGCGGTTTATTCAAATGACACACAAGCTTCTGATGCTTGACGTACTATCAGACCACAGTAAATACGGCCCCGTCATTGGACGACGATGACTGGTCTCATGACAAGAACGGCGAGCTCCGAGCCAATCAGATCCCTCCTCGGGCCACACAGTCTGTTTGTGGATGACGTAATGAGCGTAAAACAAGATGGCGTCGCGTCCAACATAAATCGGTGTGAATGAGTTTAACGGCGTAGACGGCCGCCTCTCCGGAGGCTCTCGTGTTGTTTTACGGTTGTTTTGGTTACAGGAGACGTTTGGCGGTGAGATAAGCGTGTTGTAAGCGTTGCCGGACACCTCAGAGGAGCCCTGCGGCTCTTGTTTCGTTCCTCCTACGAGCGTCCGGTGACAGCCGGGGAGGCGAGCCGCTGACAGGCAGGATGGACAGCGGAGAATACATCTCCTCTATGGACAACATGGACCCGACTTTAGCGGAATTAGGGGACGAATTCACCTTAGGAGACATAGACGGTGAGTAGCAGTGTTGTTGTCGTTGTTGTTCTTTCCTAAGTTTTGGCCTGTTTCCTCTCCTTTATGTGCTGAGTGGAGGAAGCTCTGCATGATTAATGTGAAGCTGCTCAACACAAAGTTTACTTTCCAAAATGTACACCTGATTTTAAAAGGAAGGCAACAGTTCTTACTCTTAAAGGCCCTGTTATGTTAGTGAGATTCAAATGATAAAATGTAAGCCAATTTGGTTATTATTGTAGAATACACAATAGAATAGAAATACTTTATTAATCCTTGAGGGTAAGAGTGCAGTTCCCACCACCAGAAATACAGGTAAATAAGCAAAAATGTGCAGTAAATAAAAATAAGCAATAAGAAAAATAGAAACTGTTCTATGTAAAGAATGTTCAAATGTTAGTGTTTTATGTGTAGGGCAAATAGAGAACTGAATACTATATTCAAGAATGTAGTGTCTGAACCACATACTGTGAGATTGTGTTTTACATGCAAATAATTTGCACATTTGTTCACAGTCTGTACAAATAAAAACAATCTCTTAAAATTATATTGTGAATATTTTGTTTACTTTATAATACCATGGATTTGCAACAAGTGCTTCTTACTTGTCTTGTCGAAATTAATGTTTATTTGACTTCCACTTTATAAAAAGTGTTTTAAATGTCAGTGAGTACTATTAGGCACCAAACATCAAGTCAAATTCCTTCTATGTAAATGCCTGGCATGCTAAAAAAAAAAAGGATTCAGATTATGAATCTGAATTGAAGCTGTGGCTGATGTCTTTATGTGTGAAAGTGTCAGAATCTAGTGGTTCTGCTCCAGAAATAGGGTGAGTCTGTTTTGTATGGAAGCCCAACACAAATGAAAAATGTGGTGTTTACCTAGAAGTGTTCCCAGAAGACACAAAACCACAAAAACAAGGGACAAAATGACAAAAACAAGACACAAAATGAAAAAAATCAGACAAAAAAAAATACAAAAATGAGACACAAACCCTCTAAGATGACTCAAAATGAAGAATATGAGGCACAAAACGACCAAAATCGTTCAGTCCCCACACTTTATTTGCACAGTGGAATACTTTCGACTTAATTTACATTTTTAGTTTTAGGTATTACCAGCTCTCTCTGTCTCTACAAAAAGCTAGGCCCGAGTGTAAAAATAAATGGGTGATGTTATTTGCAGCTGAGGTAGGTATCAGTAAGGTGTCATTTATCAGGAAGCTGAGTAACGCAGACAGTGAAGGGAGACACATGAGTGTAACTTGCTCATCCAGATGACTGTGTTATCATTGTAGGCCAAGAGTTATTAGATAAGCAGTTTAGAAACAATGTATGGCTTTTATATAAAGTTGCTTTTTGTGGATTGAATGAAGGGTAGCTTGTCTCTAACCTCAGCATCTTTTTGAGCAGTAATTAATTGATTAGTTGTCAACTATTAAACTGACTACCAACTATACTGATAGTTAATTGAGTCTTATCTGAGATCGCATCTTCTTAAATGTGAATACTTTGTGGTTTCTCTCCTCCACTATAACAGTAAACAGTTTCTTTTTGGGTTTTCAGTGTTTATCTGGGTTGTGGCAAAAATGATTTGTATGTGGATGTCATCTTGGGCTTTAAGAAACACTGATCAACGCTGAAAATAATTCATATTTGAGGCCTTATTTCCAAGCTTGGTCTGCAGAAATAATTGAGCAATGTTTGTAGGACAACATCTCTATGGATCCAGGCTCAAACCCAGCAAACAAACAGCATCCTTGATCCAGTCTCCCTTTTATCAAAACAAGTTTCAGCCTTTGGCACGCAGTGAAAGGATGGGGCTTTTGGTGTAACACTGGCCAGCGCAGAGTCACCAGATTTCCATTAGGATGGAATTTTACTGAATGCTAAGTTACCAAACCGGATTGATGGACTGGTGCGTGTGTGTCTGTGTGTGTGGGTTTTAGGACATTACTCTTCTTTTTGTCTGCTTGCCACCGTGGATCTTAACAAGACTATGTAACAAACATCACTAGAGATGATGCACTCATACCTTTGACACCTCTCTGAAACTCTACCTGTCTTTGGCCTCAGGTGTTAATTCTCCTCTCAAATGGGGTCTTTAGACAGGATGAGCAGGCAGCTCGCCCCCAGTCATAGTTACGTAATCCCACTTAATCACTGTGTCAAAAGAGGGGACTGTACAGTTTGTGTGAAAGAGAAATGACAACTGAGGTTTGACTGATGAATTCACAGACTAGCTGCAGCACAAACAGTCCACACTTGATTTTTGCTTCACTCAGCCTCCGATTTGCCCACAGCTAATGGATAAACACATTTTTCTATAAAGGAGAGCTTCCAACTGCAGAAAAATCTATATTGTATACAAATTTTTTTTGAGAGATTTGGGGTTTCTGCTTTCATTATGTATATTTAAGGGCATAACATCCTCTTTTATATCATAATTTATTTAAAATCAAAACATATTTGACTGTTTTTCTTCAGACTAGCCACATTAATTTTGTTGAGTGAGTAAAGGCATGTGATGCATTGACCATATATTCATCTCGAACATTCTTTCTCTCTCAATTATTCGCTTAGCAACTGCAGATCTTGTTATATAAGCTATTTTCTTTGCTCTCCGCAGCCGAGGAAACTGTCCCCCTTTGATGGATTTACCCTTTGTGTTCGCTTGTCTGAGGCTTTGGGGGCTCAGAGAGGCTTTGTCCTGCTTGCCACTAATAGTCTTCCCCCTGTGGAGGTGAACAAGCGCACGATCTAGTCTAGTGTGTCAGCGTACAGGAAGTATGCAAGCGTATGTGACGGGCAGGTAAAAGCGCCTGATGAGAAAGGCCAGTTAATGTTTGCATTATGGGTGAAAGATTAATCAATTTCAAACTGCAATTTGAAAGTATGCAAATAACAATAGCTGCAAGTTAGGATATAGGAGGTGTAGCTATTAAATAATGACATAAATGACGGGTTTTTCAGGTTTCATTTATTTTAACTTGTTCCTGCTGCCCATTGATCAATGTATTCTGCATGATCAGGCATGCATGCTATGGTTTGTGCCCAGTCTTGTTGTTTAATAGCATTTTGCTGCACATCTGACTCACATTTTAAACCGTTGTCAATGATTCTGCAAATTCATGCTGACCACTTTTGATGGTTCCTCTTGTCGTAAGGCTCATTCACATGTTTTACATCGATTCCAAACTGAATATTGAATGTTGAACTGAAACTGTTATTGCAATATCTGTAAAATATTTTTCCCATATTTTCAGCCCTAGTGCTGCTTAGTTAAAAATTGCATCTTCTATTACAACTAGCATCTTAGTGCCAACAGAGCATACAACATTTAGACAATACAAGGAAATACTGTCCTTCTCCTGTCATTTGTTTTTTTTGTGACCCTCGATACCTGCAGATAACGACATCTCTATTGTGATAACTTGCTGTATTTCAAGGCTTAATGTGAGTTGATGGGAAGTTGGCTTTCCTTGCTTACACTGAAGATGAACCTTTATTGCTTCATTGATTACACAATGATAAAATATAACAACTGGTAACAGACAGAGCTGACAGGATGTTGGCTTCCTGTGCTGAGAAAATGAGAATTGAAAATTGTTGACATTTTTGTAACTTTTATTTCTGTACAAACTTAGCTTTCGGCTTTATATGTCTGACATTTTGTGTTGCATCTGTTTAAGGTTTACATTCATTATTACTGTAAAATATAATGCCTCCTGCAGATATACCGTGTGGTTTAAACATTTTAAAAGCCAGTTCACAAAAAAGAAAGCATTAACTTCATTGCAATAGTACAGAATGTGAAGCATTTTAATTTCTAAAATAGAATGTAAAGAAGGCAACGATCGTAGACAAATAGATAAAAGATGACTAACGTATGTTGTAACTTGTCCCTCACTGCACTGTGATTTTGAGTAGACGTGTTATCATAATATTGTGTTACCAAATGGCAGTGTTTGTGGCTGACAGCTACTAACCCTCTAATGAATGCATGGCGACTGCAGTCAATCATTGTGATGCCACAAAGTAGTGTCTTGAAAACATTTGACATGCAAACCAAGCAAAGTTTACTGTTAACTTGATGGCTGCTTTCAGTGTTTTAAGATCTTTTTACATTTTCAACATTTTGTTATCTTTCAGACTCATGCTGTAGTGGATTCAATTCATATAGTCACGAATCTAAACACGGGTTTTTGGAATGTTTAATTTATCAATAATGAAACACTGAGGGCTGCACAGTGGCGTAGTGGTTAGCACTTTCGCCTTGCAGCAAGAAGGTCCCTGGTTCGCGTCCCGGCTTTCCCGGGATCTTTCTGCATGGAGTTTGCATGTTCTCCCTATGCATGCGTGGGTTCTCTCCGGGTACTCCGGCTTCCTCCCACAGTCCAAAAATATGCTGAGGTTAATTGATTATTCTAAATTGCCCGTAGGTGTGAATGTGTGAGTGCTTGTTTGTCTATATATGTAGCCCTGCGACAGACTGGCGACCTGTCTAGGGTGTCCCCTGCCTTCACCTGAGTCAGCTGGGATAGACTCCAGCCCCCCCCCGCAACCCTAGTGAGGATTAAGCGGTGTATAGATAATGGATGGATGGATGGATGAAACACTGAAATATTCCATTTATATAAATATTTAGACTCTTTGTTAAGACTCTTGCAGTCAAGCTCTGTTGTATCGTGCTTATTAAGTGGCCCTTTAGATGCTTCTGCTATGCCAAACCGAGTTTATCAGATGTAATTAAGAAAAGCACACACCTGTCTATATGATGGCATATCTCAGAATGAATACCAAGCCATGAAGCCCAGAGAATTGTTTGTAGATTGACGAAAGACATGAGAAAATGTCTATAGTAGCCTCCATTGTTCTCAGATGGAAGGTGTTTGGAAACATCAGCAGTCTGGCCGCCCAACTGAACTGAGTAACTGGGAACCTGACCTGAGCCTTGCTCAGTCTGGTAGCTAGAAACTAAATGGTCACCATGACTAATAGTTCCTTTGTTTAGGTGAGAGAATCTCATAAAAGTACAACCATCAGTGCTGCCCTCCACCGTTATGGAAAAGTGACCAGATGGAAGCCATTCCTCACTAAAAGGCACAAACAAGCCTGCAGGGATTTTACAAAAAGGCGCCTGAATGACTCTTAGCCCACCAGAAACAAAATCTTCTGATCTGTTAAAGCTAAGATGGAACTATTTGGCAACAGTGCGAGTGTGTGGAAGAACCCAGGGAGTGAGCATCAACTCTTTAATATCCTCCCTGTAGTCAAACACGGTGGCGGCAGCATCATGCTGTGTGGACGTTTTTCTGCAGTAGAAACTGACAAAGATGGATGGAGGAAAATATAGAGCAGTCCTAATTGAAGACCTTTTCTGCAGTTTTCACTCTGGGAACCTGGTGGAACTAGAGGCTAACATTACTGATAAAGGTGCTTTAACCTAGTGCTAACAGAAGGGTCTAAACACTTACTAAATGTAAACTAGATATTTCAGTCTTTTATTTTGGAAAAAATTGATGACACACTCCAAAACCCACACTCCAAAAAATGTCTTAAATGCACTCTAAGTGTCTTGATCTGCATAATAACCAGGGGTCTCATCAGTGGTCTAATGTTATTCTGTAGATAAATGTACTCTGCGTTGGATTCTGCTCTTACTTTCCTACAGTAGGACTAAGTTCAAGGCTACAGGCTGGGCTTTACTTCGCTGACCCTGACAGCTCAGGCAATATGCGCTATCAGTGACAGATTAGTCAGGGACGCTTCTACATGACCTCCGTAAATCTGCTGTCAAAAGTCTTGCAGTTCCAAAGGCCTGAAGGATCATGAAGGACATGTTTTGTCCCCACTGATGGACCACAAGGACTTTGGCAGACTGGTTTCCTCTCATAGCTGTGAAGAAAGCAAAGTTGGCAAAATAACTGTGCCTATAAAATTATAAACCTGTTTTTGATTTAAATTTGGCAGCCCTCCCTGTTGAAGTATTTTGCTTAATCGGTGATAAAGTGCTTCTAGCACTTCTGCAATGCCCCCATGCTCCCTGAAACTCTTGTTTTGTAAGCTACTATCTTCGATGACCTAAACGATGTGAAAATGATAACTCTGCAACTTAAATTTAATTTTGGGGAAGAGGAAGGAGTCACAGGGGGCCAAATCTAGAAAGTAGGGTGGATGGAGAGTGGTGATTGTGTTCTCATTTGAGGAACCACGTGGCATTGTGCCATGGTTCAGGTCATTTGCACTGCGTGATTGTTAGAAGGTTTTGGAACTATGGGCTCTTCCACTGTGAAAACAACTTGATCTTCTCTCAGTTGCAGCTGCAGACTCACCTCTTGTCACCAGTGATGATCACCCACATGAAGGTAGACTCATCCTGGATGCTGAGTGATTCAGAAAGTCATGTTTTCTCTCTGCTCCAGTTTGGACAGGCGACTACTAGTGGTCACAAAAATGTGTGTACCGTGACCATTGCGTGTTCCAAACACAACAGTATCAGAACGTTTTGATCACCCTTCATAGGCAGAAAATAATGGTAGTCCTCTCTCCTGCCTCATGGACATCTACTCCACCCGGTGCCTCAGCAGAGCTCAGAACATCATCAAGGACAGTTCACATCCCAGTTCTCAGCTTTTTGATCTGTTGCCCTCTGGGAGGCGTTACAGATGCATTAAAGCGAGGACAAACAGACTAAAAAACAGCTTCTTTCCGAGAGCCATCACCACCCTGAACTCTCATATGTAACAACCCAGCCAACAATATAATGTAAAACGTGCAATATACACCACTGTCTCTGCTGCTGCTGCTGCTCTATACTACCTCAATATTCACTTTAGGTTATGTATACCACCTCATATCCACTCACCCCGTGCAATACAATCATTTCAAAGTGTGCAACACACTTTTTTACAGTGCAATACATATTTTTCTTTCTTTTTCTTGTCTTTTCTTTACAATTCTCATATATTTTTTAAGATTTTTATCGTTTGTGACATTTATATTGTATAGTAGTAAATAGAGACTGTTTGCACTACTTTAAGATTTTTAAGACTTTTATCTTGCACCTTCTGCTATGTTTGCACTGAAAAGGAGAAGCTCTCCAATCTCGCTGTACACTGTATAATGACAATAAAGCACATTCTATTCTATTCTATTCTATTCTATTCTATTCTATTCTATTCTATTGTAGTTGTTATTGAATGCATTTAGGGGGGGCTTTGTATATAGTACACTAGAGCTTAACAATATGATTGCAGTGAATATTTTTCATCGCAGTAGTGGCATTCATCCATCTGTCTGTCCAGACTGTCAGAGCTGCCAGATTTTTTATCAAAGTGCTCTTTTACTTCCCCCACTCTCTTTTGAGGCAATCGGTAAATGTTACCAAACCTTTTTTCAAGGCTATCTGTTTGAAGGCTGCTTTTTACTGATTTATAACCACAACAGTAGCTGTGCCTGTCTAGATGTGCCATTTCAAGGTCAGGCCTTGAAATTCTCCTGGAGTTTCTTGTCTCATCTGCTATCAATAAACTCTGTTCACACATCTTCGCCAGATCTGCAGTGAAGCAACATTACCCCTTCATATGAAGTTATTTAGTCATGTTTAGTCAAATCCAGACTTGTTTCAATGTTCTTTTTGTTTCTTTGTCTTCTCAGAGATGCTGCAGTTTGTCAGCAACCAGGTGGGCGACTTCCCAGACTTGTTTGAGGACCAGATGAACACATCAGGCTCTCTGCAGAGCGCTGGCACCAACTCCACCCCAAAACCGGCCCTTCAAACCCCTCAGACTCATCAGACTCCCCAGACACCCACAGCTGCTGCCTACCAGAGCTCCAGCGTTAGCCTCGCCTCCTCCCAGACGCTGTCCCCCCAGTCTGTGCCCCTCACTCCTCCCCTCACTCCTGTGCAGACGCCCTCACCCACCACCACCTCCTCAGTGCAGCAGCAGGTGACCCGCAGCCCTCCTCTCCTGCAGCCACGGCCTCAGTTGGTCCAACCCATCCAGCCGCAGCCCCAGCAGACGGCCCAGCCCACCATCCAGGTACCAACCATCTGACAGCAGGAGCAAGAACTGTGTTTGACAATGACTCATTCTGTCAGTCTAGCTATTTAGCTGTTGTGCATTCCTCAACTAAAACTGAGGAAAGAGGAGGCAGAGAAGTAGAAGTCTGACTGAGACACACCTGATGATCAGGGTGTAGGTGCAGGCTGGAAATACTGAACCAGTGAGCTAGCCATTCCGTTGATTCAAGCTTCTAACCACTACACAAGAACGATTGACTGTGGTCTTCACATTTAAAAATACACTCCGCTCATAATAGGTGTAGAAAACTTACTTGGATGTGGATGAAATCACTCGGTTTAATCTTGTACAAACCTGACTCTTTTCAAACTATTTTTTCGTCACTGGCGCTGTGATGGAATAGTGCTGCACTCTTGAATATTAGGGTGTTTTCAAGAGGCCTGGTCCCCAAAATGAAATTTAACTGTCCATTGGGGAGAAAATGTGTATTTCTTTTTGCGTTATTCTGTGATTTACACTGAAAAGCCTCTGCTGACCTAAGAAAAAATTTTGTACTGACACACAGTAAAACATAATATCCAGCTCAGCATCCCTACAAACACTTCTGCATGCCTCAGCAAAACTATAGCAAAGCTGTCAAAGTGACAGACGTAGTTCACTGTCTTGATTGAAATACCCTCATCCTAAAGCGGTCAAACGAAAAGACAGAAAAAACGTTTTATGTTGCATTAAACTTAAACAGTCATCTCTGAGGAGACATGAATTCTAAAATAGTACTCTATTCATGTTTTATTGAAATGCAGATGCACACCCAGGGGATTCCCATGCAGACCCAGAGCTTCCCTGTACACACTCTGGTTCAGACCCACAGCCAGACGCCCCTGCCCATCCAGACGCAGGCGGCTCAAACGGTGATGATCGCCTCCAACGGTGGACAGTCACGCTTCATCCAGAACCCCGTCATCTGCCATCAGAGCCCTGCTCCTGGATTCCAAGGTCAGTAAAGAGAAGGACAGGAGGGTTTTTGATTTAAATGTACACAATTTGAGGGAATACATGCGATTTGTATACTACCAGTGGAACACTTGGACACATTCTCATTCATTGGTTTTTATTTATTTGTTTTATTTTTAGGACTGTCAAAATTAGCGCGTTAATGCAGATTAATCCATCATCCTGATTAATCTGATTAAAACATTTAATGCAATTTACCCATCTGCAGTGCAGAATGACTGGAAATCCCTGAAATGTCTCTGGAAATGCATTTCGGGCAGTTTGTCCAAGTAGACTAACCGTTGCACACGTTGGCCGTCTCGGTGGGAAATTTGAAATCTATCTATCTATCTATCTGTCTTCCCTTCTTTCTTGAGTGTGCATGCAAAATGAAACGCGATTAATATAGATTAAAAATGAATGATATTTAATCGTAATAATCGAAATAATCTACAGCAGCCCTGTGATTAATCAGATTAAAATTTTCAATCGTTTCACAGCACTAATTATTTTCTACATTGCAGATAAACACTGAAGATTAACACTTTTTTTGTTTACAACATAATTCCATATGCGTGTTTTTATAGTTTTGATGTCTTCAGTATTAATCTGCAATGCATAAAATAATTCAATAAAAACCACTGAATGAGAAGGTGTTTCCAAACTTTTGACTGGTATTGCACTTATTTGTAAATTTATCATACAGTTCATTACAGTGTTTCTTGATAGTCATTTGTTGATGCAGCAGTATACTCGTTTTAAAAATATATGTTAAGACAGAAGTGTATTTTGACTGTAACTTGTGAATTGTGCATCATTTTGTCCATCATCCCTTCAGTCCTCCAGCCACAGATGCAGAGCATCATGACATCACCACAGCTCCAACCAGTGACCATTCAGCACCAGCGTGTTCTGACCCCAACAGGTCAAACCATCCAGACTCTCTCCACAGCACCCACCACAGTCCACACTGTGCAACAGCAGGTGCAACAAGTACCTGTAAGTAGCCTCAGATTCGTAAGCAGCCAAAATTATTACCAGTAACTGATATCTAGCAATAAAAGTTACCTAATAATGCATAATTTCTTCACATTGATGTAGATGCAGAGGATGAAACGAGCTGATCTGAGTACAAACATGCTTTGTTGTTTTAAGGAAGCTAGAAAAGTCTTAGATGAATCATTTGGATGACTTTTCCTCAGGTTCTGGTCCAGCAGCCTCAGATTCTGAAGACAGACTCGTTGGTTCTCACAACGCTCAAACCAGATGGAACACAGGTGCTGTCTACCATGCAGAGCCCCACCGGGATCACCACGCTGACCACGCCCATCCAGAACACAGCTCTACAAGTCCCGGTATGCATCATGGATTAAAGGTTTTATGTTACTATTTGATATGTTAAAAGGCAACCACACTGTTAATATTCACCCTAAATCGATCGTCTGTCTGTAGACGCTGATGAGCAGCAACATCCTCACCACCGTCCCTGTTGTAATGGGAGGAGGAGACAAGCTGCCGATCAAACAGCTCCAGCCAGGCTCTTCTCACTGTCCAAACGGAGTCAGACCAGGCATGGAGCAGAGCCAGGTGACAGCAGGAGTAGTCGGACCAGGAGGTGTAGTGAAGGAGGGCGAGAGGAGGACGACCCACAACATCATTGAGAAGCGATATCGGTCCTCCATCAATGACAAGATTATGGAGCTCAGAGATCTGGTCATGGGAAGTGACGCAAAGGTAAACGATTTTAATACTGGAAAAGAAAAACTTTTACACTGAATAATGTGAATTCATTAATGACTGTGACAGTAATAGGATCCTCACACATCGTCCTTTATGTGTTTCTTCTCAGATGCATAAGTCAGGAGTGTTGAGGAAGGCCATCGACCACATAAAGTACCTGCAACAGGTCAACCACAAACTACGACAGGAGAACCTGGCACTGAAGATGGCCAACCAGAAGAACAGTAAGTGCTCCACAGTCGTTAAACTTCTATGCAGATCAGAATTCATCACAACTTGAGATTACAACTAGAGTTTCTCTCCATCCCAGAGCAAGTGGCAATATCTGAAGATGTAGAGCTCAAACAGGAGGTAGTGATGATGTCGCCTCCAGCCTCAGATTCCGGTTCTGGTTCCCCTCACCAGTTCTCTCCTTACTGCGTCGACTCGGAGCCCGGCAGCCCCTTACTGGACCATGACCAGGTAACACTCATAAAGATGCATCAGCTTTATTCTGCTCTCTTAAAGCCAGCTCTTTTGGTCATATTTTGCAGCTCAGATTGAGCAGAGTTACAGGTCTTAAATGACATGGGTCTGTTTTATCTCCATCCTTCTGTGGAATTAAAGATATTGAGGCTTCATTACATGTTGCTGGCATATGACTGCTATCAGGAGTTTCCTGGTGAACTTTTTTGCAGAACTGGAGCACAAATATCTCATATTTTTTTATAATATTCCACAGAAAATCCATCATACACTGGTGATTTCCTACTTTTCATTAGTGAGACAGCTGTCCTTATTTCATCCTCAGTTATAAGTGACAATGACTTCTCTATGTGATTAGGATGTAGCTTTGGTTTATCGATGTAAGAAAAGACCAGTTCCTGCTCCCTCTGGGTATTAATGCAAGGTGCAATTGATGTATGACTTTATACAGTATTATTGAAATATCTCTCTTAAATAGCAGTTGAGGTCATCAATCTCTTCAATGAAAATTTAGTTTGAGAATTCTTCTCTTGCACTTGTCTGGCTAATATTTTCCCAGGCCTTTCCCAGCCTACACAAGAGTTAGTTTATATTATACACGTGGAATTATGGACTTTTTTTTATTATAGCTGTCATGCAACTGAAACTTATGCCTACAAAGTGCCTGATATCACAGTTGAGAAAAATGTTCAGATACTTTAGTTACATTTAATTCAATTTCCCTCTCTAGTTCTTTAATCTTTTCTGTTGTCTCACTGTATATAGAGTTTGACTTCAGTTTAATGAATAGCATGTCTGCATATTACAGTTCTACAATCCTACATCCTATTAATTATTGTGAACCTGTATTTCTTGTTGTCTCTTAGATGAAGATTGAACCGGACTCTCCCTCCTCCGTTGGAGTGATGGATCGTTCTCGACTGCTCCTCTGTGCTCTGACGTTCTTCTGCCTGTCCCTAAACCCTCTGCCTTCTTTGTTGGGCTCGGAGGCCTCAGGAAGCCCCAGCCTGTCTACAGGCCATGGCCCAGCTAGAACACTTTTCTGGTTCCCAAGTCACACACAGGACTTTGGTGAGTTCCTGCTCCAAGTTCAAAAGAATATCTAAAACACAGGTTGTCCAGTCTGTCATGTATTTGTCGTAATTTGGTTGTGGAGTACGGAGGGTCCTCAGTTTACGACGTCATTGGCCTACGGCATTTTGTTGTTACATTGGAACTGGTTATGTGGAACTAGCTGACGAGCGGAGTGGACGAATACATCGTCACATGGCACTATAAGACAGCTTTGTTTACATTCTCCGATTGTACGCCACCTTCGATTGCACTACATTCGCTGACTTTTTTTCCCTTCATTATGGCTCCCAAGCATCAATCAGACTCTTCTGATGGCAGTGCTTTGAAGAAAAGGAAAGTCATCTCCATGGAAGTGAAATTAGATATAATAAAACGCTCGGAACAGAGCGAAACACCGACGAACATCGGTCAAGTTGTAAAAAGAGTGCAACATATTGTAGAGACTCTCTGTGATGAATGAGTGAGACTTTATCTGGTTCTCTGGTGGTTTATTGAACCTTCACATAGGATACTGTGGGCTGTAGCCAACGCCAAAATAACTACAAAAACCCCGTAACTATAGCTCCAAAATTTGGCACGGCACGGACCAACACACACACACACACACACACTACTGCTGACTCTCAGCCAATCAGACATGGCATTAGCTAACTAAACATGGCACGTACACTGACATTGGGTTAATCTGGAACTGAACAATAAACATTGAAACATCAACAACAATATCAGTCCGTTACAATATTCTGTTATCTTCTTGTAAAATGACTCATACATGCATGAAAATCATTAGTATTCATGACTTTTCCGAAGAACTGCTCATAACGTGATGCACATAGCGCCTTTTTTTTAATATTTTCACTACAGTTACAGCTTACGGCAAAAATGGATTTGCGTAGATCGGTAGGAACGGGACTCCAACGTAAGTCGAGGACCCCCTGTATTCTGAAATGCACAATGACTTTATCTCATGTTTCATTTCTTCTCATCCTACAGCATCTTGGCTGCGGTGTCTGTTGCCGTGGGTGATGGTGTGGGTGCTGAGTGGGGTGGGAGCAGTGTGGGGCTGTGTCAGGGTGCTGTACCTGTGGGAGCCCGTCACTCCCCTCCACTCACCAAAATCCGTGTCCTTCTGGAGGCACCGAAAACAAGCAGATCTGCATCTCAACAGGGTGAGTAACGACCTGGGATCAGGAGGACTGGCTTTCTAAGACATCTTAAACAAACCAAGAACACTGCTTGTGATGCTCGTTTATTAGGGAAGCTTCTGAGAAAAGAATGAGGTAGCGTTTCCAAATATAGAAAGAAATTATCACACTTGACGCATTTCATGTGATGTGAATTTTGGATGCGCTCATTCTTTTCTCCAATTTGGGACGGGCTTGGAGATTTAGATTAGATTTTTTTTTCCACCCGTTGAAGAGCACTTCACACAGCTTTGCTTTGATTCTCACCGTTTTGATGTCTCAGTTTAGCCCGCCTGTTCCCTGCCTGGTTTTATTTTTAGCGTTTGCTCAAATCATTTTCATATCTAAGTCGTGACCTTACACAACTTCTCTCTTGTGTCGGTCTGTGCTGAACGCTGAACAGTTCTCTACTTCCCTCCTGCAGGGAGATTACACGGCAGCAATGGCCAGCTTAGAAACTTGCCTGTCTGTCTTGACAAGAGCTCTTCCCTCAACCACTCTGGATTTGGTCTGCTCGCTCTCTTGGAATTTGATTCGCTACTGCCTGCATCGTCCGACTCCCCTGGGCTGGCTGGTTCACCAAGTCGGAGGAAAGCACGAGGGCGAGGAGGCGAGGACGAGCGCAAAGGATGCTGCGCTGGTTTACCACCGGCTGAGCCAATTGCAACTGACAGGTGAGCGTTGAGGATAAAAATGGACTGATGTTGTATACTAAGTGACTGTACAATGATATTCCATTAATAGCAACAGGTCAGTTTTCTATCTTGCGTACACTTTGACATGCCAGGAAGGTTTGAGCATAGTGATACAATATCTGTTCTCTCTGTAGGAAAACTGCCTCAGCGGAGCAGCCTGTGGGCGTTGTCTCTGTCTCTGAGTGCCGTCAACCTCAGCGAGAGCGCCCAAGGGAAGATGGCCCCCGCACAGCTTGCCCAGATTTATGTCACCGCGGCAACGGCCCTGCGCACTGTGCTGGGTCACCATCTCTCCTGTCTGCCTGTACGTCTCTCGCTTTAGTCCCATCATCACTTTTTTCTCATACTTTTAAATCCAAACTCCATCATGAGTATCTTTTCTTCTGTCTCCCAGGCTTACCTGTTGGGTTGTGCGGAGAGTGTAGCCAACCAATCAGAGACCAAGCCGATCCCCGACTGCCTGCGCTGGCTCTTCACTCCACTGGGCAGGCAGTTCTTCCTGAGCTGCGATTGGTCGGTGAAGTCGGAGAGCAGCGATGGAGTGTACACCTCTCAGAGAGAACCAGGTAAGCTGTGAATATACGCTAAAGTTTTAATTAAACCAGTTGTTTACTCGGTTTAAAGGGAACAATAAAAGACTTTGTCATTCAAAAATATACCGTGTGTGCTTTGATTTATCCGTTTTCCTCTTGATCTTCTCTTAGCTGACCCCATTGCCCAGCTCCATCGCTGCTTCTGCAGGAAACTTTTGGAGAGAGCCGTTCACACCCTCATCCAGCCGCAGAGCGATTCCGATGCAGACAAATGCAAGAATGAGTCCGGGTAATGCTGGGACAGCATCAACGTTACGCTACCAAGAAGCTCAAGCTCTTAACTGTCCGACTGGTCAAACTGTTGGTTTGAATTAACGATTTGCTTTACATCTGTAAACTAGACCTAAACGATTTCGGGCAATAATGTCATTTTATTTTTTCTGACAGATATTGTAATCTGATTTACCTTTTATTAAAAGTCAAGCTGCAGTTTAGCATTCACAGTGTAATACATTTAAAATGTAACTGAGCATTAATACATCAAATGCATGGCGGGAGGTTGGCATGAATTATTGAAACAACTGACAGAACAGTTTAAACCAATAGTCAAATTTGCTGCAAAATGTATGTGTGGCCATTAAATATTGAGACTAATGTCAGTGGATCAATAGACAGCATAAACAGCCCGTGAACATTTGAATCTGCTCAAACATTAGATTACAGCATTAGTCTCATTATTTAACAGCCACACCTTGTATATTCTAAATTGCTGCCGTTGTAATTAGCTGATTGACTTGACTTGAAATCATTTGATTGTTCAGCCGTGCTATCGTTTCTTATTTAGTTTTCTTGCTGTTACCATTTCAGGGAGTTTTCCAGCGCCCTGGAGTTCCTTCAGTTGTTGAACAGCTGCACAGAGGACTCTCCTTCCCCTCCTCCTCCTTTCTCGACTCCACCCAATCACACCACCATTCCAGGTATGAACAGGATGAAGAGCAACAACCCTGCCCGTTTACAAAAAAAAAAAAAAAAAAAAGCATGAATCACAACCGGCTCTGTTCACTCCTGGAATTTACATGCATTTTCACAAGTACACACAAGTGGACTTCTCTAAGTACATCAGTTCACACCTGGTATTTGCATGCATTTCCACATGATTACACTTTAATTCCCCACTTTATATGCTAATAAACACACATCATTTTTCATTTAGCAGCTGCTGCAGGTTCTCCTCAGCACAGACTAACGCACAAATGCACACACACGTGATGAAAGCTTGAAGCACAGACTTTATTACTGCCATAAACCACACATAGAACTTAAATGGTTTCTGCCAGAGTGCACTCAGTTTCTCGCTGCAAAAAAACCAAAACATACTCTCCCAGCAGAGGCTACATATTGTTGGCGCCCTGTAACTTGTGGTGTGGTTTGTCTCAGAATGACAGCTCCAGGGAGAGACAGATGAGGCAATGAATTACACGTGTGCCGTCAGCTTGACCTGGTACTGGTCCCTAAACCACCCTCATCCCCGACTGCTGAGCAGAACCACACCCCAGAAAGACTAAATCCAGTGTTGTTCTCACTTGTAGGCGGCAGCAATGCACGTTCTGTGCCTAATAGAGTTACCAGGAAATACAAGAACAAGAAGAAATCAAAGCGGTACACACCAGGAGTCTTCCTTGAAGTGTTCCAGGCAAACAAAATCACCCAGGCTGTTTTGCGCACTCAAAACTCATCTCTATAGACAGACAGAAGTTTCATATTAAATTATTTGAGAATGAAAAGGAGTACATTCTTCAGCTTACACAGGTGATGTCAGTTAAGTAGGTGGTCCAAGAGTATAGCTGGTACATTCACATCCACATTCACCTATACCAGGGGTGTCAAACTCATTTTAGTTCAGGGGCCACGTTCAGCCCAACTTCATCTCCATTGGGCCAGATCAGTAAAATCACAGCAAACAACCTATAAATAACCACAACTCCACATTGCTCCTTTGTTTTAGTGCAAAATGTTCACATTTAAGCAATTATCTTTTTACAAAACATGATGAACAACCTGAAATTTGTTAAGACAAACAAATTCAGTTTCAACAACATTATGCCTCAGTTTGTCATTTACACATTACAACTTCCACATCCCAGAGTGTCTACAAACGAACAAAACATATAGTCACAGGTATCTCAAACTGACCGATATAGCATTTTACTTTATGATCTAAACAACAAAAGTCAGACAAAAAACAACAGACAAGACAAAATACAAAAATGAGACACAAAATGACAAAAGCAAGAAACAAAATGACCAAAACGAGAAACAAAATGACAAAAAACTTAAGACAAACAAGACAAAAAATTACACAAATGACACATGCGAGACAAAAATTGACAAATGACAAAAACAAGATAAAACACTACAAAAATGAGACAAAATAACAAGAACAAAACACAAAACGACAAAAGCGAGAAACAAAATGAAACAAAGGACACGAAACAAAAAAAAGAGACAAAAAAAATTGACAAAAGTTACAAAGCGACAAAAACATGGACAAACGACACAAAAAGTACACAAAACAACATAAACAAGACA
The DNA here is from genome assembly GCF_022539595.1 of Amphiprion ocellaris. Taxonomy (NCBI): domain Eukaryota; kingdom Metazoa; phylum Chordata; class Actinopteri; family Pomacentridae; genus Amphiprion; species Amphiprion ocellaris. The sequence goes on along the minus strand of NC_072784.1, from coordinate 7,050,480 downwards.
AAAAATGACAAAAGCAAGAAACAAAATGACGAAAAATTGACAGCACAAGCAACACCAAAAAACACAAAACGACAAAAACAATGTTCAAAACAATGAATAAAGCGAAACAAAATAACAAAAATAAAACAAAAAAACACAAGACAAAAAGGAAACACAAAACGGTAAACAAAACATCAAAAAGATGAGACAAACGACAGAAATCAGACAAAGAAAGACAAAAAAAACTACAAAAACGACAAAATATTTCAAAAATGAGATACAAAATGACAAAAGAACAATCTAGTATTTCACTTTATGATCAATGCAACATGTCATGGTGTAGAAATCATTTTAAATGTATAGTTTTACAAATTTACAATCTGCAGTTAATGTCTTTTCTGCACGTTTGACACCTCTGACCTATACACTGCTGAAAGAATGCAGCTATAAGCAGTGAAGAGCACCTCTGAATATGTTCTGACTGTTAGGATCCCAGTGCCTCCTCAACACATCTCAGGTGATCAGATCACCATGACGTGTGTTAGTGCCAGCTGTGAACAGAGACACTGTCTCCTCAGTTAGGATTAACCAGCTGAGCTATCGGAATCATTACAGTCCAACTAAAGGGATTTGCTTTGCTCCAGCGGTACACTGATACCTGATAGCTCTTGGGATTAACTTGTTTTGTTGGAAAATCACCAATTACACTTGCAGACTTACAGTTTTCTACATTATCTCCCTCCTTTTTTCTTTTTTTTTTTGCTGCCAGTGGGAGACCCAGTGAGTCGTTGGTGGGCTTTGGTCCTGAAGGCCGCTGTTCATTGGCTGCAGGGCGATGATGCCGCGGTGAGGTCGCTTCTGGCAGAGGCAGAGCGAATGCCGAGAGCTCTGCACATTCTTGAGTGAGTGAAATGAACCCTCTCACAATGCATGTTTCTGCAAGTGATTAACACAATGAAAAAGAAAGAAAATCTTGATAAGGTATGGTTCTTGTTGTCTTGAACAATGACGGTTAAGCTGATTCAGTTAAGGTGTAATAGCTGCTTTATTGAACAGTCTTTGGAAAACTGTTGCACAAGGTAATCTGTTTTGCAGTGTGAACTTTAACAGGTGGGAATCACACACCTTCACATGAATCTGCAGTTACTGTGTGAGAGTTATTTCACCACAGAAAACAAAGTGAAGATCATTCATTCTCGGTTTCAATTCAAAGTTCTAAAATAAGTTGAGGAAAAGTTTCAAAATGTCACTGTTCCATTCCCACTGTCCCTCTCTCTGTTTCAGTCACCCTCTGCCCAAGGCTGTGCTGCTTCTCTGCAAGGTGGTCCAGATGAGTCTGTCCCCTCTGAAAGGAGAGGGGGCAGTAAGCTGTCTTTCCCACTGTGACAGAGCCAGCAGCTACCTTCGCTCCAGCATCTCAGTGCCACTCGCACAGTCTGGGAACTGGCTGAACAAGGTAGAGGACAAAGAGTTTATTTACAACTCTCCAAAGACAGGCACTACTCTGCTTGGGAGCTGCTATAATGTCTGGTTACATCAGGAATGTCAAACTCATTTTAGTTCAGGGGCCATATTCAGCCCAGTTTGATCTTCAGTGGGTCGGACCAGTAAAATCACAGCATAACAACCTATAAATAACCACAACTCCAAATTTTTACTTTGTTTTAGTGCAAAAAAAAGTAAATTCTGAAAATATTCCCATTTAATGAATTATCTTTTTATTAAACATTATGAACAAACTGAAATTTCTTCAGAAAAATAAGTGCAATTTCAGCAATATTATGGCTCAGTTCATCATTTACACATTACAACTTCCAGATCACAGAGTGTCTACAAAGGAACAAAATATTCAGTCCCATGTATCTGGAACTGAATGATACAGTATTTTACTTAATGATCAAAACAACCAAAGTCTGACAAAAAAAAGACAAAAAACAAGACAAAAAATGAGTCAAATGACATGGAACAAAACAAAAAAGAGACAAAATATTGGACAAAAAAGTTACAAAGTGACAAAAAATGGACAACCATGAAAAATGAGACAAAAAAATTACACAAAATGACAAAAATTAATAAAACAAAACACAAAATAACAAAAAACAAGCGAGACAAAAAGGAAACAAAACGATTAAAAACATGAGACAAAGGAGACAAAAATGAGACACAAAATGACAAAAGAAACAAAATGACAACAATGAGACACAAAATGACAAAAGAAACAAAATGACAAAAATGAGACACAAAATGACAAGAACAATAAGCAATCTAATATTTTCATTTATGATCAAAACAACTTTATGGTTTAGAAATTATTTTAAATTTCTAGTTTTACAAATTTACAATTTCCAGTTAGTGTCTTTTCTGTTGTTTTACACTTTACCAAGTCTTCCAGTGGGCCGGATTGGCCCACCAAGCCAGGGGTGTCAAATATGCGGCCCGCGGGCCGCATATTTGACACCCCTGGCTTAGAGGGTTTGTTAGGGCATCAGCTGTCTCAGACATACATTATATACAAACATAAAAGTGCGTGTTCTGTTTCAAATTCCCCTGACTCACTGAAGTTGCTGAACTCTGTGTAGATACATTCACACACACTGCATGCTCAGTCAGGGGAGGACAGGCTGACGTGGGGCTGTGTGTGTGTGTGTGTGTGTGTGTGTGTGCGTGCGTGCGTGTGTGTGTGTGTGTGCGTGCGTGTGTGTGTGCGTGCGTGCACAGTGTGGGTGGCAGGAGGTGGCTGTGGTGCATTGTAGTTGCATTGCATGATCCTGAAGTCCAGTGCAATGTGTCTGCAGTGCAGTACAGAGGCCTCCCCGATCTGCACGCACCCGCTACACACCCCGACACCTAACATTCAACAGCACTGAGTATCACTGCAAGTTTTACGTTTGCTTTCTGGCATGCGCATTGGGTAAGGTGCAATTGTAATCGTGGTGGTTAGTTGGAGGTGATGGGTTGTGATTGTCAAATCTGAATCATACCTCTGCTGCCAAACGCATGAAAAAAGCTTCTACATGCTTAAAAGCATACATCACCTGCAATGTCAAGTTAATCCTCCTTGATATTTATGCATACCCAACAGCTCTGTTTTTATCTTCCAAGGGGGTTGAGCTGCTGGTCTGTGATCTTCTCCTAACCTTGAGGACCAGTTTATGGCAACGGGGAGGCAGCACTAATGGAGAACCTGGACCAGCTCCTGGATCCCAGTTGGCTGGTTTCCAGAGGGACCTCAGTGCACTCAGAAAGCTCACACAGTGCTACAGACAGGCACAACACAAGGTACAGATCCATCCATCCATCCATCCATCCATCCATCCATCCATCCATCCATCCATCCATCCATCCATCCATCCATCCATCCATCCATCCAGTGTTATTTAGAGCCAAAAACTAAACTCTATTATACTTTTTCCTGAATTTTCAGAATGTAATTTTTTTCCACACTTTTTGTTTTTGAGAAAGTCTTACCTGAGAAGCCTCATTTAGGGTTCAATACCTCCAAAAATAGAATTCTATTGCCATGAAATTTGGTGAGGATGCAGAAAAGACAGGTTTCCATCACAATAATTTCTCATTAAACAGTTAACATTAACCTCTCTTTTTTCAAATACTTAGATTTTATTAGTATTTTTGGCAAGAAAAACACAAAATCATAAGAATACGACAAAAAACACGAGCGAGACAAAAAAGAAACACAAAATGACAAAAACTCAAGACAAATGACAAAATTCAGACAAAAAAAAACAAATATTACAAAAATGAGACACAAAATGACAAAAGAACAGTGCAGAATCAGGTATTTTACTTTATGATCAAAACAACTTGTCATGGTCCAGAAATTATTTTAAATTTATACTTTAACAAATTTACAAATTGCAGTTGATGTCTTCTCTGTAATTTCTGCACTTTACAAATTCATCTCGTGGGCCAGACTGGACCCTCTGGCGGGCCACTTGTAGCCCGCGGGCCGCATGTTTGACATCACTGCTATATATCGTTCAGCTACTCAGTGTATTAAATACTCCGTGATGACAGTGATTGAGGTTCTTGTGTGTTTTTCCCCCAGGTGTTCCTTCATGAGACCACAGTGAGGCTGATGGCTGGAGCCAGTCCCACAAGGACACACCAGCTGCTGGAGCACAACCTCCGACGCCGGACACACAGCTCCTACACAACCGGTAGGCAAGACTCCAACTCACTGACAGAATCTGCATCACTACAGACTCACAGCTGCACACAACAACTCAGAGTGTATCTTCAACTTTAGTAGCTGGTTAAAATCAGATTCTGCATGTTCTTAGCTCCCAACGACAAAATTAAAATACTACAGCAACGCATGTCTAAGCAGTCCCTGCAGGATTTCACTGGCTTTTGATGCTTGCTGCCTAAAATGCCTGAATTTGCTGCAGCTTTTCTAAAAAAAATGTGATGTTTTAAGCATATTTGTTGTGATGAAATTGCAGGACACAGTGACAGTTGCTAAAAAGTTGCATTTTTTTTCAGCTTTTAGAACATGTTTCAACATTTTAATTGACAGTATTTATTCCTAAACTAATTCTTTAACACATTTTACAAAAGCTGGCACACCACGGTGGGGAATTAGCAGCAGCCAGATACTGGTTTAACATGAAGTGTTTGGTAGATTTAAGGCACAAAATGATAATTTACATATTGAATGAATCATATTTGGACGAATCTGTCAGTGGCTTAAAAAGTTAATTTCACATCCTGGCACACACGTGTTCACACACATGCTCACGGTTTCAATTAATTAATCTAACTTACCTTCATTCTTTCAGTGCTGCAACAGATCTGGATGCAACAGTTTCTGTCATGGTGATTTGTCTGCTCTGTGGTCTGCTAGTTTCAGCCATTCTCCATCAATCGATGATTTTTGTTTCTATTCCACCACAATATTGCACGGCTGCAAAACAGTTTACCTCCGCTTTTGTGAAGAACATCAGAGAGTTGTTTTTCACGGTCTTTAGCAGTAATTTTTGTTGGTAAATGAGAGACATTAGAATGGGACATGTCTGGATCTTCAAACCATAAACAAGAAAGTGAATTTGGTGACGTACCTGCATTACGTTTGCGCTGGGGACTGCTATGATTGGTGGAACTCACGGGAGGCTGGCCAAAGTTGCAGAAGAGTTGCAGTGATTGGACGAAATTGAAAGGTTGCGCAGAATTTACGTAGATTGGTTGAATTTGCATGAATTGTTGCGATTGCAAATTCCTGGAGGGACTGTGTAAGTACACACACACTAAGGCAATCAATCAAGTGCCATGCCATTCAGTGCAGGTGATCATTTCTCTCCATCTAATCTGATCTTTTGCTCTCTAAATTGTGACTGTTGCCCGTTCCATGTGTAGCCATGATGTCAGTCGGTCTATCATTTTCATTCTCTGTCTGCCTCATCCTCTCTTCCCATTCATTTTTCCAGTTGTAATGATATATTCCAGGATCTCCTTCCTTAAGATGTGTCCAAAAAATGTTGCTTGCCATTTCCTAATTTTGTTCAGCAGCATATAATTTGTGTTTAATATTTTTAAAACCTCTTCATTGGTTATTCTATCAGATATACGCAGCATGTGTCTGTAGAACCACATCTCTGCTGCAGTGATTTTGTTTGACATTTTATTATTTATGTTCCAAGATTCACATCCGTACATCAGAACTGGTAGGATGTAACAGCTGAGAGTCCTCATACGGATGCTAATCACACACTCAGGCAGGAGTCACTAATCTGCTTCTTTTCGTCCTCTCCCTGTCAGATGGAGAGTGTGTTCTAGGTGAGAGGGAGAGGGCTCACGCCATCCTGCTCGCCTGCCGCCACCTGCCCATGCCTCTGCTGACCCCGCCTGGACACCGAGCTCGTCTGCTGGCTGAGGCCAAGCGAACCCTGGAGCGGGTGGGAGACCGTCGATCCTTGCAGGACTGTCAGCAGATCCTACTGCGCCTCAGCGGAGGCACCACCATCGCTGCTTCCTGAACACAACACACAATGATCTGTGCAGTTTGCTCTCACACACAGAGAGATATTAATGAGGCTACTCATCCACCAACATGTAATTTTACCATTGACAGCTCTTCACACTGATCAAAGGATGGAAATATAAAGACTTTGCTTCGAAGTCCTGCGTATACAAGTTCACACACTGCTCAAAGCTACATATTTGCTCCTTTAATACTTACTTGCGTTTTTGCGGCACAATCACCCCACCTTGTGGTCGTCAGTGGTACTCTGCTGCCTCATTTCCAACAAAACTACACAACCAGGAAAATCAGGTTAAACAGGCCCGAAGGGAAAAGGGACCATTACTCTTAATAGCTGTTTAAATTAATGCAACGGAGCAGTGCATTGATTAGCTGTAGGATACCGAGCTGTACAATCATTATTGGCACACTGTAACGGTCTCATTTAATTTGCAAGCTTCAATTAAGGGCTTTGCAGTATTCAAGAGTAGGATGCCGCTTGCTTTTAACCATACAGTGCTGAGTAGTGTCTCCTCTTATCTACCTCAAATACTGTACAATGCCAGCGTTTTACCGCGGAGCAAAATAGGATACTTGTGCACTGCGTCACCTACCGAGAATTTAAAATAATTGACCAAGTGATGCTTCGATTCAGCATCATTCTAATAAAATCGTGCCGACCTGCTTAACTTTAACTGTACAAGTCAGCAACACAGCAGTTTAGGAATTAGATGAAAAGCAGGGCAAATTGTTTGGGAAATATCTAAATAACAGAGCGAAGCAGGCATGAGCTGATGTGCTTTTAAAAATGTCTGTAGACAAACACAAGATGCATATATAAATGACTTGCGCTTGAACACATAATGTGATTGTATATAGGTTGTACATAAGCAAATAGACAGACGTAGATTAAAGACAAAGTTCTTAATTATTATTTGAGAGAAGGCACCCTGAGAACAATCAGAGCTGTAATGTAATGTTTGGAGAGCGAGGTCAACTTCTCAACCTTGAAGTTTTACACCAAAAACTATGAAATCACCAAACACCTGCTATATAGCCTTGAATGGTGGCTTCAAAAAACAGTACTTGTAGTTGCTTTGAATACATGTTGGCTCATTGTAATGACAGGAAAAGAGCACCAATCTGCTCCTAAAAGTTTTCTGTGGAATATTCCACCTTTCTGCCTGTAAAAGCCACCTTTCAAGCCTGCAGGCAGGTGGGTGTTAGAGAGTCAAAAGATGTTTGCTGGCGTATCACTTTAAGGTCTATCTAGGTAAAAATGGTCTGATAAAAGTGAAGAATGTTATTTCTTGGAAGTGATGTCCAACTATGAGTAAAGCTCTCAAAGCAAAAATGGCCTTGATGTTATGTAAAAAAATAATTTTATCATGTCGTCATGTAGGAAAGACGGAGGACTTTGTGTATCTTTGTGAAATCTTTTTATTGGTAATTGTTGACTCACATGGCACAGCACTTCTTTCATTCCTGTTTCTGTGCTCTGATTATCTTATTTAATGGTTATGTGATATGACTATAAATGCTTTTGGGGGGGGCAGTTGTGTCATTGTTATTGTTTTGTATGGGTCAGAAACAGTCAGAGGGAGAATCTGTCATAGGACAACGTTTTGTATTTTATTGAAGAAGTAAATCCCTCATTTAAACATTTAGCTTGGCATTTTAGGATATACTTTTTTTTTTTTTTTTTTTTAGCACATTGAAATTCGTTGCTGATTTTAAAACACAAGCATACTATTAGAAAGTCCTCGAACTCTGTCTTCCAGGTCAACCCAAATCTAGCAGTACTGAAAATACTTCCATCGGTTTAGATTTCCTGGTTGGTAAAAGTCCACAGAGGAGAAAGCAGTGCTTAGACGGCAAGCTGCAGGTTTTGCTAGCATTATAATTGTTACTTTTATTTTTGTCTTTTCCTTTTTGTTTGACGTGTTTCGTTGTCTCAATTTCTGTGTTCATTTGGATGTTTTCTAATAAAACAATACATGACAGTGTTTGGTTTATGTGATCTTTGTGTAGTAAATGGTTGAAGGTGTGTAATATAGGAAATACAGTGCAGGCAAAGAGACTGAAAGAAGATGGATTATTACATTTCACATCGAGAGGTGACATTCCTGGATACACGATGAGTGAGAGAAAACAGGTGTGACAGGAGTTAGGATGCACAGTTTACATCTATGTTTCTCTATTAACCTTTGTGATAGAATAGAATAGCTTTACTGTCATCATACATGAGGGCATTACAAAAATATACATAGCCGCCACTGGACGGTGCATTGATAACAAGCTAAAATAACAATAAAAAATCAAATGTATATATTAAACAAGACTATATTAAGAAGTGTAAGATGAGCAAAAGAGGTAAGATTTGTACAATACAGTGTGGGAGGTCAATAAAATCAAATAAACAATAAAATAGAATAAATGTGGTCAGGAGGTTGCACGTAAGCAGCATTAGAACCAATAAAAGTGACACTGCGTTATTTTGAGTTTAGGAGTCTGAGGGAACATGGGGAAAAGCTGTTTCTCAGCCTGTTTGTCCTGCATTTTAACGATCTGAGTCTCTTCCCTGATGGCAGCAGGTTGAGAAGTGCTTCACAGGGTAGAAGTATGAATATGAATCAGCTTAAACTAAACTTATTTGTCAGGAAGAGTCTTTGTGGTAAAGATTAAAGATCCAAACATACTTTTAGTCAATATTAGTAACAAAATTACATTAAAAAGTTAAAGTTAACTTCCAATTCAGCAGAAAACGGTCATGAGCAACCAATTCTAATTCCCCCCCATCCCACACACACACACACACACACACACACACACACACACACACACACACACACACACACACACACACACACACACACACACACACACACACACACACACACACACACACACACATTTTAATGGTGTAAAACGATGTAATGATTTTAGGTAATCCCATAATGCTGACTGAAACCCACTTTCCCAATTTAACTTACTCACTTTGAAAAGGCTTTTTTTGCACGTAGACCTTGTGAAACGTGAAAAACACGAATAGACTCGTCAAATCTGCACTAGATTGCCTACTACAGAGGCTACATAGTCTTTAAAACATAGTCTGTGAATTGTGAAATCTGTATTCTATAAATTAAAACTCACTAAAGGGAGATGTGTATGCTTTTTTCACATGTAGACCACATTAAACCTGGTCCAGATCTAAAATTACTACATACACACCTATCAAATCTGAAATAAATTGTCCTATAAGACTGAAGAGTCTGCAAAAACACATATGAATTGTGAATTACTTATTCTATTTGTGCAAATGCAAAAATGGGACATTTCTCACCTGGACCACATTAGACTAGGTCCAGATCTAAAGCCACTATCTGTACTCAAGTCAAAAGAGTTTTAAAACAAACAACAACAAAAAAGAGATTTCACTACTCGGTGTTGTCGTTCCTGTGTCTGATAACGCTGTTATGTTCGTGTTTCTCGTCGGACACATTTAAACGACGTGAGAAGCCGGAAGTATCGACCTCAGTCCTCACGTGTATAACATGAAAAACAGAAAAAAACACAACAATGAGCCGAAAAAGGGTAAATTTAAACCAGGGTCCAAGAAAAGAGAGAACAAGTGCATCATAACGTTTGACGACAAAGACAGACAGTAAGTTTATTTTGTTTATTTTTACTCAGAACATCTGCTGCTGTTAGTTAGCATCCTAGCATTAGCATTCACTGGCTTGTTTTAGCATCAAGTTTCTAACATTATTACTTAGCTCAATGTATGCATGTATCAAGAATATGTGGTGAGTGTAGGCTGTGAGTTTATGATACCTCCAGGTCTGACTGTATGCAGATAAATTTCAGTAGGTTTTCCTCTCTGTATTGTAAAATATTAGCTTTGGTGCGTTAGCAGTTTGTGTGGTTTGTTGTTTCGTCTGAGTGAAGTGACATAAACCTGAATAACCCAAGGTGGAATTGTAAATAAGGGGTTAAAAATATAGCTAGCTTAGTTTAATATCATCACACTCCCACCTCTGTGCTTTACTATCAGGACTGTGCATTAACTGTGGTAGTCCTGACCAGGTTCACACCAGACATGCTGAAACCCATCTGAGCTGAACCAATTTATTTTGCTCTCATCTTATCAAAGAATGTACCAGCAGTCATGTTCATGCAATTATGCTAACTGGAAATCACAGATTGATCGCAGGTTTTTTGAGTTTTTGAGGAAGGTCTGTCTTTCTCTTGATTCCCAAAGGAATAAAACATGTCATCCATTCAGAATTCCAGTTAGGAACATCAGGATATTATGCTTGGAAGATGGGGATGCTATTCCAAACACTGTTGGGTTTGAATGGATCAGCTTACACTGTGGAAAAGGACATGACTTGTGGGGTGAAACGGGGATATATTCTGCTTTGCTCAAGGTTTCTTCCGGTTAAAAGAGAGTTTTTTCTTGCCACTGTCGCCTTAGGGCTTGTTCTGGAGGCTCAGTAAAGTGTCTTGAGACAATTTCAATTGAAATTGGCGTTATATAAATAAGATTAAATTGAATTGATTAGTGTGACAGTGAGCGCTAATCATTTTGTTCACTTTCGTTGACTTAAATTTCTACTTTGGGTCCTATGTTTTTAACATAGTCTTTCTAAACTATGTGTTTCACTCTGCTGCTCAACATAGAAACATTGCAGTTATTGAGATATGAAACAAGTTGGAATCATTTGGTATTTAGATGATATCCCAGAGTTTACTCCTGCTGTTTATCCTGTGTACCAACCTACTGACACATTAACAACTGAGCCGTTTCTTAAGTTTCTTCCTTTGCTATCCTGTCAGGGACTATCTTACTGGTTTCCATAAGAGAAAAGTGGAAAGGAGGAAAGCAGCAGTGGCAGAAATCCGAAAGAGAATCAAGGAAGAGCAGATCAGAGTCAGAGAAGAGGTAAGTGTAAAGTAACAGAACTCAAATAATGTTAAATTTAAACATTATTAATAATGTTTTCCATGTCTTAATTACATGTAGTGAAAGTATGACCTGGTGTTAAGTTTGGGTGTCTCTTTTCAGAGGCATAAGGAATACATAAAGATGCTGAAGGAGAGAACAGAAGCTCTCGGTGAGTAAAACAGGAAATCTGTTCATTTCACTGTTTTACTACCTCAGAATCTGTACATAAAGTTTTTTTACTCACTTGATACATCTCGCAGCGGACGCCGAAGATGATCTGGAAGACGCAATAACCGCTACAACCGAGTCTGTGCAGTATGATCATCCCAACCATACAGTTACCGTGACAACCATCAGTGATCTTGACCTGACAGGGGCTCACCTGCTCAGTCCTGCAACACACCAGGTGAACATTTACAGCTGTAATCATTTTAAAAGTCCATATACAGTGTTATTGTGGGTTTAGATGTGTCATTTTTACCGCTGGAAAGAAATTACACTGAAGGTAATAAAGCTGCATTAATACTGCAAATCTCTGCCTTAAAGGCTGATGAAGGGAGTGAAGCCGAAGAAAAGGGAGAAGAAGAAGAAGAGAAAACGAATGCGATGCCTAAAAGAGCTGGGAATCCAATTGTCAACAAAAAGTAAGTTGCTCATCATCCAGGTTTCTACATATGAACATTAATGAGAGTAACAAGGAACCATGTATGGTAACTTCATTGACCTTAAATTTCAACATGAAAATTAAAAATTTTGAAAAATGTCACAAAAGTAAAGAAAGTATTATGTCCTCCAAAAACACGCTAGGGTTGAAATTTTGGATTTCAGTGAGTGCCCGTTAACCCTTTGATGCACAATGTCGGTCAGGGGATACTCGTTTTCCATTGGATTTGGGTCACTTGTGACCCATGTTGCTCATCAAAGGGTTAACCCTTTCAAGGGCACTCACTGAAATACTTTAAAATTCCAATTTTTAAAGTCTGTCTTTTTCCAATTTCAGAGAAAAGAGAAAGTTTGATTCGTTCCAGGCCTCTGCTGATTGGTGAAATGCCACAATGTAGTGTTCTGTAACATAGAGGGATCTTCACTGATTGGCTGGGTGAAAACCACATGCTTCTAAACCTCACTGAGAGACGGATATTTAATGTGTGTGGAAGTTACCAAACATGATCACTTGCCCCATAAAAGGTTAAAAGTTTTTTTTTCAGTTTGTCTGAATGACTCCTCTGACTCCCAGCTGTATTTTTGTCTCTCTTTCCCCCTTGCTGCTGCAGGATCCGCTCCCTGACGGCGGCGCTTAACACTTACACCACCAAGCGGAAGAGGAAAGGGAAGCAGGAAGGCCGAGGCAGACAGGGCCGTCCGACAGACAAGAGGCCTGCCATCACCGAGAGCAAACACAAAGGCGGAAAGACCAGCAAGCGGCAGAGACGTCGACAGACTGGGAAGAAGGTGCATCATCAGGACTGAAAGAGTGTTAAATCCTGAAGACTTTATCTTGTGTGTAAATAAATTTGGAGTATTTATGCCCCTGTGTTCGAGCAGGATGTGCCGAGAAGTTTTTGAAATTGATGCTCCGTGTTTTCCAAAGTACCCGCCTCTTGAAATCTTGTGGTCAAAATTGTACATTTTTCAACTGTTTTTGTAGAGTTGTTTCTGAACAAACTTCACTGTATTTGATTAAAGGAAATATTCATCTTTTCTAACGACCTCATGTTGTAGCCTCGTCACATACTATCACTGTGCTCTGTGAGGAATTTTGTCCCTCTGTGCTGCTATTGTTTAATAGGAAACCTGATGCTGTTGTCAACATCCTCTGTAGAACATCAGGAAATCAACCCTTAGCTCCGTTTCCTCACAGCTCAGTATTACCTGGTTATCATCTAAAGGAGAACACACCAAATGAACTTGCTGTTAACCTGCAGAACCTTCTCCTGCACAGCCAGTGGTTCTTATGTATGTTAAACACCCACATCTCACCAGTGTTTATTTATTTACGTTAACCTGAGCCAGCGTGTGCCAGCTGTCAGTAGCATGAGCGTTTCATTTCGCTTTCTAAAGCCCATGATATTTAATACAACCGCTCAATAGAGGAACCAGCAGGCCACTGGCTCCATGTTGGTTCGAGGTTGTGTGTGCTTCAGGAGCTCCCCTGCGGTAACTGAGAGCCGCCATGGCTGTCATGGATGCTTCAGTTTCACTCATTGTCAGAGCAGCCAATGGGGATTGGTTTGAGTGCTTGGCAGCCCAGGAGGATAGAGAACATGGGGAAGAGGAGGCATGTGCCTGATGGGGGTCTGATGGACAGCTCATCCTCAAACTCGTAATGACACATTCAAAGTGGAGCTGACAGCAGGAGATCCTCTCGTCAGGTATTTGTCATTTTTCCTCAACCTTTTTACATCTGAAATTATTTTCTGCTATTTTCACTCTGCTGCTTTTTACAGTTTTAGTAGGTTCAGTTACATTATGTGTATTATTAGAGGCTCTCGTGCATGTAAAGGCTGTTAAATTCCAGTGCATGTGACTTGTGGTTTGTAGTAATGCTTCTCTGGAACGCTTTGACAGTGCTCACACTGGATAGTGTTTCACTGTCCTTTAGTGTGATTAGTTATCGCATAGCTTAACAGATCTGCTTTAGATGAACCATTAAACAGCCTCTTTAGCATGCGCTCTGAGCAGCTGATGAATGTCACTGCAAGACAACAGTTTTTTTCTAGAAATTTTTATAATAATCTTGCTTTTTCTTATGTCACACTTGGTTGTGGAAGGTTCCCTACAAGATGTTTTAATTCTGAAACACCATCACCTTCCCCTATAGTTTTAGAGAGATTTCATTCCACTGACATTTATTCAAGTGTTTTAACTGTTTGTTGTGCAGTATATTTTAATGTGATATTGTATCTCGAGTTGACCCTGCTGTTGCTTCTTTAGTTTTCTCTGTGGGATGCAATGAGTGGGCAGGTTCTCCCTCCACACTCACCATGTCCCTCGCCGTCGATGAGCCCATCTGCCCCAAGTTCCAGCCCAACATCTTCGACCCCTCCCGCTGCCACGACTGCCTCCGCCAGAGGCACCTGCACACCGTTGCAGGGGAGGGCACCGAGGTAGCGCCACAGCAAAAATCTCCAGCAGAGCCCAGAACTGGGGCTAAAACTGGGACTGCCGATGGGATTGGAAATGGGATTGGGTCGAGCAAAGGAGTTTTGTTAACGCCAATCCCATCCCAGGCAGAGGAAAGAGACACCAGCAGCAAGGTAAGAAAGAAGAGACGCCAGAAAGGAAGAGGGAGGGAGATGAACCAGGCAGCTAGGTAACCAGGAGGAGAGGTGCTAATGAGAAACCCAGAGTACAGCATGTACTGAGAGATGGGATTAGTTGGACCTGAAGAAAGACAGGGAGACAAGAGCATTAGAGATCACAGGTGAAGTCAGCACGACAGTGAGTTTAGATGCTAAGTCTATGAAATAAGGAAGTACTACTGTGCTGCTTGACTTACCTTGAACTGCTTTGTAGTTCAGAAGTTGAGTTTCATGTTTTGGAACTGAAAATGAAATGTTCTCTAAGTACGACTTCTCTCAAGCAAAAGTACTTGCTTGACCCAAAAATCTGCTCCCACGGATGAGCAAATAAAGCCCTCCTGCTCAAATGCAGACAGTATTAAGCACAGTTAGTGAGATCATATGTGAGTCTTTGCTACTTGTAAGTAAAAAAGAAAAGGTCAGAGAATGAGAGGTAGTGACGTGAAGCAGGGTGGCAGTAGTGGCTCCTATTATAAATTAATGAAGCTGGATCACTTACTGCCCTCTTGGGAATCACTTGTAATATTAGAGGTGCAACGTACAGAAAGGATGGTTATGATTCTGTACAGTATTAAAACTGTCACAACTTCTGCTACTGTCTATCCATTCTGCTTCTGTGACACTGTTAAGTGGTGACACTCATAGTTACTCATTTCTATTGTATGTTGAACTGTACTACTATAGTTCCCCTGGTATCTTACCGGTAGTTTCCTCGAGGTTGTAGGGATTAATGCCATTTTATGACATTTACAGGCAGTTTTAGATCCTCTTTTAAGACAGGGTGGTTCAAGAGAAGGTATTATGGCAAGAAAAAAAAGTGCTAAAGTATTAATGAGGAAAGCCGCGAGCCAGGTCGAGTTACAGAGGTGTAACCCTAATCGAACAGCAGACTGAACATGTGAGTGTTTCTCAGAGAGGACGGAGGGGACAGACACTATTCATCGAACCCTCGATTCTAGGAGGTGAAGCTGGGCAGAGAGGTCTAGGACTGTTATGTGTAACATGTAAGGTCACTCTTCTGTAAGAGGAATCATATTCACTCTTTGGCAAGCACCGCTTTTGTTTATACACACAGCCATTGTCAAGAGTGGCGTCAGTACTTCTTTGATTGTGACTTGGAGGGAGATGGAGTTTGCCGGGACGCTGTGATTGGCCGGTGTCTTTCCTTGTCAACCTATCAGGAGGATTCTGACGGTCTGTCGGTGGTGAGCAGCTACTGTGGTGTCAATGGAGGTCGTCTGGGTTATGAGGAGAGCTCTTTGTGCATCCTGAGCCCCGACTGTGAGCTTTATATCTGTGACGGCGACGACGACGACGACAGCACAGACAGGTAAAGATACTGGATGGTAGGAGTAAGACATTTAGGAGAGCCAGAAAGGTAACTTAACCCAACCCTAACCTTAGACCAGAATATGCATTTTAAGTGTTTCAATATGCTAGATATAGTAAGCAGCAGTGTGTAGTATGTAGTCCTGTTTTCTCATGTTTTTTAGTTTACTATATTCTCTGACCTGTAACTTTTCAATAATGTACAATTCATTTCTTTGTTGCTCTATGATATGTATTGTACTACCTCCTCTTTGGCTCTCAATCTCTCACCTTCCTACCTCTGCTCTCGTCATTCTTCTCCCATCTCCTCTTCCACATAGCTGTCGTGACCAGAGTGACTACCAAGAGTTCAGCGGCTCTGTCAGTGCAGAGGACGATTACCTGCCAATACGTTCAACCAAACTCAGCATGACCCGACTTGACCCTCCACCTCACCGACCCAACCCTCGGGCCTGGATGGATGAAGCTCGAAGCAGAGATGGCTTCAGCAGACGCTCAGGTACCTGACCTATTATATGGTTTTGTCAATTTCTTGATAGAGGTGGTTTATTACAAAGAGCTGAAAAAGATGCACAGTTTTGTAGAAATGTATTAAGGAGAAGGACAAATGGAGCACCTGAACTCTTATTTTAACACATGTAGTCCTAAATATTCCGTGCTGCAGTAGACTGAGTCTTCAGTAAACCTATGACTTACAGCATTTGACCAATCTATATCCAATTACAGCAGAGGTGTTCTTTACTTGGCAATACTATTTGCTGTCACCAGCTGAGGTGTCCAAGAGCAATTATCAGTAATACAATATAGCTAGGTTTGTGTCAGGAAACCTCAGGTAGTTCCTCAGTGGTTGAACTTTGATGTGAACATCTCTTATTTCTGTTATCTCACATTCGTTCTATTTCTGTCTTCAGAGTTAAAAGAAGACAGAGAGAGGCGTGAAAGTGGCTACTTCTCCCTGGGAAGGGCAGCAGGCGCCCGTTCTCTTCAGGATAGCAGCCCACCTGCTCCTTTCCGCCATTTTGAGAGAGGTCATCCCATCTTCAACAGCAGAAACGTTGAGCCCAAAGATACCATCCCCTTCAGAAATCCTAATCTTGGTGTGGCCTCAGAAAGGCCGATTCCAGAGAATCTGAATGAGGAGCTGCCTGTGGAAATTCCTCCTGACCCTTATGAAATTGCAGTTGAGGTTGAGGCACAAGTTGGCCCTCGCTCTCCAAGCCCTACTCCTTTTAAGATAGCAGAGTCGCTGGCCACAAGTTCCCGAAAGGGTTTCAGCACCTCATATGGCAGAGGAAATCCACCTTCTCACAGCTCTTCCTATCAACAGTCAGGGCGTTATGATTCCTCAAGGCAAGGCTCAGCTCTTCAATCTCGCTCTTCCTCTCCATCACGTGGAAACTCACTATTTAGGCGCAGTGAGTCCACTGCTTCACTAAGCAGGCATAGCTTTGATGGTGGAGGGTGGTCTAAAGGGACAGAGTCAGGATCTAGAGGCACCTTGCAAGGGACACATGGGCGACGTGTTGAATCTGGGACTCTTCCAAGAAACTTCAAATCATTTGCTAGTCCAGTCAAATCCCAATCCAGCACGATATCCAATTTTAGGGGTGCCTTGCGGAAAACAGAAGAAAATGGGTCTTTAAGCGGTCGGCATGGTGACAGCAGAAGCTCTTCTCCGTCGAGGAGGGAATATAAGTCTTTCGGCCAAATGTCTCTTCGCAAAGCTGTAAGCACTACTAGTGTATCACATGGACATGGTAGCAGCAGTCGTACTGCCTCTCCATCTCGGAGAACTTCGGATAGTTTGCGTGACAGACACAGTTTCTCACCAACAAGGAATAATTACAGCTCATCTAGCCAGTCAATCCTTCGTAAATCTGAATCAGTTTTGTCTTTAAATGGACGTAGTCACCATGGACGCTGTGGCTCCCCCATAAGAGAAGGTTATGATATTGAAAGCCAGACTCTGCTGCGTAACCCAACAGCAAGAAATGGACTGAATGATCAAGAACATGAAGTCCCCACCGTGTCCCCATCTAGACGAGGCTATGACAAACCAAGTCAATCAATACTCCGTAAGACCGAACCAAGTACTGCTAGTGGCAGCCGAGGTCGGGACAGCCGTTCTTCCTCCCCTGGAAGGAGAGCCTATGAAAACCCTTCCCAGTACCAACTTAAGAAAACAGACACCAGTGGTTCATTACATGGTCGTAGCCATGAAAGTCGTAACTCTTCCCCTTCAAGGAGAAACTACGAACCTCCTTCCCAGTCTCTACTGCGCAAGTCTGAATCTAACAGTTCAGTCAGAGGTCGTGACAGCCACAGTTCAGTGGCTGTAAGAAAAAGTTATGATGTTCCTGACCAACGTGTGCTACGCACATCAGAAATTGGCACTTCCTTTAACAGCAAGACTCAAGTCAATCGCAACTCCTCTCCTTCTAGAAGAGGCAACCATGACCCGCCAGGCTACTCAATCCTCAGAACTGCCTCTAATGGAGACTCCAGTCATTCCTTTCAGAGAAAAAACACTCACAGTGAGGCAAAACCTGACTCCAGTCGCTCACCACACTCGTGGAGGGAATCAACTCATTCCCTCCGCAGCTCTTCATTATCTCGCTCTGCTTCACCCTCTCGACACGCCACAAATGGCAACAGAACTGCTTTTGTCACCTTGGAAAAACCCATGAGCTCTGGCAGCATCAGATTGGCTGATGGTAGACATAGCCGTGAGGATTACTACTCCTCTTCTCATGACAAGAGGTCCTCATACCATGCATGGAGCCCATCTCCTTCACCTCAGATTCAGTTGCAGAGGCACACCTCCTCACAAAGCTCCATGGAGTCCTCAGAGTCGGGCCAAATCTCAATGGGGTCCACAGGACGGAACAGAGAGGAGTACGCCATGATGGCTGACCTGCCAAAGGCCAAAATGATCCATCAGAGGGAGGGTCCGGGCCACATGGGACGACTACAGAGCCAGCAGCCTGTTCGGAGACAGGAGCTCTTCAAACCAGCCAGGTCAGACTCCCATTACCACCACAAAACCTGTGGAAGGATATCTTCTAAAAACTGCCAAGAGTATACCATTTATCAGAGCCATAACAGAAAGAACCACTGGATTTTAAACTTTCCAACAGTGTTTAAACTAATTATCCATGACATGCAATTACATAAAATTAACAAAATCTAAGCTTAAAATGGATATTTCATCAAAACTGCTTTAGTCTACATATCTTGTTTTAAAATACTCCAAAAAAATAAATGTTTTGCCCCAGATCCAGTGAAAAAAAAAAAAAAAGATATGCACTCCTCAGTGTAATTGAGAAGATATGACTGACTCAGCTGTAGACTATTTGGCTGAACTGCAGACTGTGTTTGCAGAGCAGATGGGAGACAAGTCAACAAATCATTAAAATAAATGTAGCATGGCTCAAAAAGACTATACAAAGAAGCAAGTTGTTGGAAGATACATTCAGTGTGGTGAAATATCTTTGTAAGTGCAAAGAAGTGTGAGAAAATGGAAATAGTAAAGTTTCTATAGTATTTCTATAGTATATAGGGCCACCATTTTTTCCAGTATGGTTGACACCTGTGGGCACTTGAAAGATGTTGGACGTGTTGATTACAGGTGTAGGAGTTTATGTTAACTGAGCATTTGTTGTGTGGTAATATTGGTTATCACACAAAATGATCCAAAATATTTTCCAAGTATGTTTTTTTTTTCTTGTACACCATCAGATTGGATGAATTTGATTAGATCGGACACACTGATAACCTGTTTGTTCTGTTTCAGCCACTCCCTGAGCAAGTTTCCCTCCAGAGAGTGGTTAGATACGGCGGATACTGACAGAGAATGGCACTACGGTGGCGGTGGACATCTATCTCGAGCTCACTCCTCCACCTCATTACAGGTAGGCAGGTTGGAGCAAAATGCCAGTGTTATGAAAGGATGGAAAACATTTGGTAAGATTAGCTTCTTGATTCAGGCATCCAAAACCGTGTTCCATTAGAGGGAATTTGATGAAACCTTATGTTACTGGGGGGAAATACAACCTCAATGGGATGTTTCAAAGCACAGAGTGGCAACAGTACAGGGAGGGCTGGGAACAGGGCGTTAAAACCCTACAATGGTATGTGTACTGCATTAAGTACCTTTTCCCCTGCACGATATAATCCACGAGTGCAATTGTGCCCTGCGGTTTCCACCTGCCTACTATGTTAATGCTTAACTACATCTTCCACATACCACACATCACATTTGAAAAAAAAAAAAAAAAGTCTGTGGATGTGAGGTTTCTACGTTTGCGCAGTCAGATATTGATTATCCTCCTAACTGCAAACTCCTTTTTTCCAGAGGTCTGGCAGTCCCACGGCAGATGAGGGCAGTTCTTGGAAAGGTAATCATCACAGATCGGAACAAATGCAGGTATGTCATATCCCCAATCTGTCTTCTCTTATTATACTGTATGTGCTGTAAGCTGAAACAACCTCACATCTGCTGTGCCATATGGAGTATGATGTTCAACAGTTTTTTTTTGTTATCACTAATATTTGTGATGCTTGTAATAAACCTGTAGTGCACACAGATCAATGCGAGTTTACTGCCGTTCAGCCTGTTTCAATAAATGGTATCTTTCTGTTACATATTTACCAACGTTCACACAGATCCTACCTGTAATTGTAAAGCTTTTAGATACTTGGCACTCTAAGGTGTCGGTGTATATCCATAACTACATTGCACACTCTGTTTAAATTCTTCTTTAATAGCTGGTAGTTGTGTCTGCGGGCTTCACCTACACCCTACAGTCATTTCATAAGACTGACTGAGCTTTGTCGATTGTGGTCTGCTGGGGCATGTGTTGAAATTCCTGGACTGAAACCAATAGCTACCGAGAGAGGATTTTGGAGGGGGGAGTGCCACTTTATTTGCAAGCCCGAAAGATTTTCAGGCAGGAAAATATGGCAAGTAAGTTTGTTCTGTATGTTCAGAAAGAAAGGGGATAACTAAACTTTTCCATGTCAGGATTTTATCAGGACTGAGACCATAGATTGAATAGTTGAATAGTTTTTTTCCATTTTGTTGCTTTTGTGGGCAGCGTTGGAGGAAGTATTCAAGTGTTTTACTAAAGAAAAAGTGCTAAAATACAAGTAAAAGTTGTGCTTTTAAAATGTTACTTAAAGAAAAGTGCAGTAAATTTACTTTAAGTATTATAAATAAATGTTCTTCATACAGAAATTTCTCTCCTGTTACTGTTATATACTTATATGTTATATCCTTAGATTATTATTACTCATGGATTCATGTAAAAGCAGGATTTTACTGTTGGAATTAGTGGATTAGTTAATTATTTTTCATTGTGAAATAGTCTGCTTTTCTTCTGCATTAATTGACTGATTTTTACGTTTGTAAAACTTCTGAAAATAGTCAGAAATTCCCAAAAGGGAACTTTTACAATATTTGTTTTGTCAACAACAGTCTAAACCTTAAAATAATGAAAAATGCGTTAAAATTATCACATTAATTACATTGCTAACTCATTTTCCGTCAATTCAGTAATCGATTAACTGACTAATTGTTTAAGCTGTACTTATATAAGCTGTCAAGTAGTTTTATTAATAGCACAAATAATATTTTAAAAGTTAAGCTTTGTGTCAAAAAATATTCTAATTTGTAACGTAAATTAAGATGTCAGATAAATGTAGTGAAGTAAAAAACACTATTTCCATTTGAAATTTAGAACAGTACAGCTAAAAAAGTGTTATGAAAAGAAAAATCAGGTTAAAAAGTATTGCAAAACACTTCAAGTGTGATACTATGAGCAAAAACATGGGTTGTTTTTTCATTTACTGGTAAATTTGAAGATTCTAGGATGTCTGTATCATGTCTTTTTCAGACAAAATACACATTCAGGTGTTTATCCTTTGACATTTTGTCTATTTGCGTCCATAGGTCTTAATTATAATACATATCTTTAAAGGCTGTTCTCTCAAAAAGGAGTTTTTCTTCTACTATCCAGATATGTTCACTGAAGCATACACCAAGCTTTTCAGTTTTATTTCTATCTATATCATTAAGGTTTAGAACATTGTATTCCTAAAACATGATATGAATGTATTTTCTGATTTATAGAGTGGTATAATGACATATCCAAAATCCCCTCTGTAAAAACATTTGACTTTAACATGCCAACAAAATGAAACAATAATTTCGAAGCTGGCTTCATCCAGTGTATATATCAACCAAATATGTTTCATGCAAGTCATTTAGAGGACCTTAATTAAAATCTGTTAGGGTGTACACATTATTTTGATGTGTTGTTTTGTCATAATAATGTTGATAATTGCATCAACTTAATACTGTGTGTCATTTTAACTATAATTACTGCTGTAGTTGATTTAAAACCTCATTTAAACTGAGGTAACCTAATGAAAATGGCTTGATAACTTCATTTTTCTTCACCTTAAGTCCAGGATTTCAAGTCCCCTCCTCTGTCCTAACATGTCTGGACAATTTCAGGTGATTAATTACAAAAATTCCAATAAGTCATTGTGGTTGAACATAGTTTCATTAGAAGTTGGAATAACTCCAAAAGATTGATACAAACTTGTTTTTGTGGAGCCTAAACCAGAAGTAATCTACCGAGTTATTGTTCAATAAATGATTCAGGGGACCTATTCTCATGACTTAATTAAAATCTGTTAGGGTGTACACATTATTTTTATGTGTTATTTTGGCATAATATTGTTGCATTAGCTTAATACTGTGTCATTTTAACTCTAATTACTACATTAGTTGATTTAAAACCTCATTTAAACTGAGGTAACTTAATAAAAATGGCTTGATCACTTCATTTTTCTTCACCTTGAGTCCAGGATTTCAAGCCCTAACATGTCTGGACAATTCCAGATGCTTTGTAAGAAAAAACTACCCGAAAAGCTTATTCCAATAACTCATTATGGTTGAACATAGTTTCATGAGAAGTTGTAATAACTCCAGAAGATTAATGCAAACTTTTTTGTTGTTGAGCCAGAAGTAATCAACCAAGTACGTTTCATGTATAAATAAATGATTCAGGGGACCTATTCTCATCACTGAATTAAAATCTGCTAGGGTCTACACATTATTTTAAAGTGGTATGCTGACATAATGATGTTGCTTTAGCTTAACACTGTCATTTTAACTCTAATCGCTACATTAGTTGATTTAAAACTTCATTTAAACAGAGGTAACTTAATGAAAATGGCTTGATAACTTCATTTTTCTTCACCTTGAGTCCAAGATTTCAAGTCCTAACATGTCTGGACAATTTCAGATGCTTTGTAAGAAAAAATACCTTGAAACTTATCCCAATAACTCATTGTGGTTGAGTATAGTTTCATTACAAGTTGGAATAACTCCAAAAGATTGATGCAAACTTGGTTTTGTTGAGCCAGACGTACTCAACCAAGTATGTTTCATGCAGTCATAGAGAAACAAATGATTCAGGGAATCTGTTTTCATCATTGAATTAAAATCTGTTAGGGTGTACAGATTATTTAATGTGTTACATTGATATATATTGCACCTGCTTATTATTCTGTGCAATTTAAACTCTAATAACTGCTTTAGTTGATTTAAAACCTCATTTAAACTTAGGTAACTTAATTAAAATGGCTTGATAACTTAATTTTTCTTCACCTTGAGTCCAGGATTTCAAGTCCCCTCCTCTGACCAAACATGACAATTTCAGATGATTATTAATACCTTGGAACTTATGCTAATAAGTCATTGTGGTTGAACATGGTTTCATTAGAAGTTGTAATAACTCCAAAAGATTCATGCAAACCTGTTTTGTGGAGCCAGAAGTAATCAACCAAGTGCGTTTCATGCACTCATGTATACATAAATGATTCAGGGGACCTGTTCTCATCACTGAATTAAAATCTGTTAGGGTGTACACATGATTTTGATGTGAAGTGTTGATATAATCATGTTGATAATTGCATCATCTTAATATTCTGTGCAATTTAAACTCTAATTACTGCTTTATTCGATTTAAAACCTCATTTAAACTGAGGTAACTTAATGAAAATGGCTTGATAACTTCATTTTTCTTCAGGATTTCAAGTCCTAACATGTCTGGACAATTTCAGATGATTAGTAAGAAAAAAATCCCTTGAAACTTATTCTAATAAGTCATTGTGGTTGAACATAATTTCATTGGAAGTTGCAATAACTCCAAAAGATTGACACACACTCTATGAAACGTGAACGAAACGAAATGAAATGATTTTTTTTTAGTGTAGTGATATCTGATGGTTAAAAATCCTACTCTATTCACCTGTAGAGTCTCAGTGTCAGTTAAATCCAGCTCTGATTGCAGTAATCATTACTGTAATATGTGATGAGGGGTCAGATGGATCCCCCTGCTCCTCCGGAGGCCCCGAACCCCGTCTTTATACACCCAGCTCTGGGGGAGGCTTGTTTTCTCAAACGGTCTTCGCGGATCCGCCCAGGAAGTGGCAGACGACAGGGCGAGAGAGCTGCGAGCGAACACATCCGACCGTGTTGCGCTGAGCTCCTCACAACTTGTCAGAAAGTTGAGGAGAAATTTTTAGTTTCGTCGTTCCGTGTTCGGTGGGATGAACGTACTTTCCCCTTAAGAGCGGCCCGACCGTCCCGTCTGCCGTGCACCGTGGCGGTCCGCTTGATTAAGTTAACACGGGCATGAATGGCGGGGTTTTATCTCGGTTCTCCTACCGTCAGTGTGCTGCGAGAAAGTAATCTGGGCTTTAGCTAACACGACGAGAGGAAAGTGGAGGGTTTTGTTTTCGCGGTTTAACGCTTCTTTTGTCTTTATTTTTAAACCCTTTCTGGATCCTGTTATCATGACGGTAAGCGCTTCGTTTTGGCTGCACCTTGAAAAGCCGTGTGTGTGTTTTTTCTCCTGTCTGTCACTTCTTCCTGAAATAATACATCTCAGATGAACTTTAGCCCAGGAGCTAGCCGTTTCAATAGCTCAATTTTTAGGCAAATGTTCGACTAATTCTTAATAAAGTTGAACGTTTGTTAGCTTTACGTAGCTAGCTAGTTTTAATGGGCTCTCGTGCGCTTGTTTGATTCGAGGGGTGTGTACGTTAGCTGCCGCTAGCTTAAAACTTTTTTTGTATGTATATGAATGTGTTACCTGTAAAGCAGTAAAAATTTGCACGTTTGCTTAGCTGCCATGTCCAAAAAGTTGTTTCCGAGCGTGGTACAGTTCCTCCTGTTTGCCCTTACATGTTTACAGTAGCAGTAAGGGTCATTAGCCAGTAGCTTGTACTGTATGTGTCAGTTTTTACAGCCAGCTGTGACACATGTTCCCCTGTTTGCACTCAGCCAACAACACCTGGCTGGTGTTTTTATTTAAAAAAAAAAAAAAAAAAAATCACCCAGACTGTACTGACTCTCCCCAAGCCGTTCAGGAACTATCATCACAATGAGCCGTGCATGAGGATACTCTTACTCACATTGTGCAGAAGATTCACCTATTTAACTAGGCCTAAAGGACAAAGCTCACCAGACAATGCTCCTTTATAATGACAGGAGTTGACTCAAACTGTCTCCGGTGTTGGTTGAAAGTGCCTGTGAATGAAACTGACATTGTGGTATTTCTGCCATAGGAAAAAAGGTTATCACCAGATGAGCAGGTTAACTATTTGTCCTGGCTTTATGGTTTGATTGAAATGCAAACAAATTAGTTGTGTCATGGAGTTTCAACAGTTGCTGCAGGCAAAGTACCTGTTTTTGGTCAGCATCATCCACACAGCTGACTTTCTTCTTTTTTGCAACAAAAATCTAATCAAGCTTTGTTGTCATTTAGCTGTACGTACAACACTAGTGCAGGCAAGATGAGAGTGTTTCTCCAGGATCAGTTTAAAGCTATTAAACAAACTCTACAGTAGAGAAAAAAACTTATGTAATCACACAACACACACATGCACACATCCCTAAGACTTTGTTTTACCAAATTGACAAAAATTGGCAGTTGAATTGTTATTAAATGTCCATACATCCTGTGACGTAAAGTGCACAACAGTTATAGTGACCTTGTGGGATGATAAATAATTTAAATACTGAAACTAAAAATACCAGAATTTAGGTTAAGGTGCAGAAGCATGTGCATATCCGGACCAGCACTCCAGCATTCTGACAGCTTGTGGAATGAAGCTTTTCAGTGTTTCTCGATTGTTTCTCTCTTATTTTGATGTGCACGAGTAAATAAAAAATAAAAGTCAACCCAGTTTTTCCAAGCAAGTATCCTGGGAAAGACAGGCTTCTCTTCTCACGTCATATGTCCTGTGATCTGGTAATTGTGCATGCCCACATCACAATGTTGATGCTCAAACGATTTATTATACAGCTTAATGTATGGAAAGTAGAACCTCTTTCTGCTGTGTCCTTTTCCTGACCCTGCTTATGGGCATACGTTGACAAGAAAATATGAATTTATGTTGAGATTTCACACATCACTTGTTGCTCAAGTAGTTTAGTTCATAAGCCTGGGCTGAAAAATTTTGGGAAAATGTCTAACTGTGATTTGATTTGCCATGTAATTTTAACAAAGCAACAAAAAAACATGGCAGTTTCAGTTCAGTATTCACTGTTTAATAGATGTTAAACATGTGTTGGAGCATTACCATCAAAAGTGTGACTGTCTCACAAGGACGACGGCATGAATTTGCAAATCAGTTGATACGACGGTAAAAACTGTGGATTGGATCTGCTGATATATTCTAAACTGAAGTCTTTGCACATCTCTAATTGCATTGTTTCTAATGGTAGTTTCAAGTTGAAGTCTGTTAGTTGTTCAGTCCAAATCTACACACTTTCTGTGAGACATTACAAAAGGATGGAAAAAAACAGTGATTGGTTACCTTTTCAGTCTCCAACAGTACCTTAAAAATGCCGCTGTTCAAAAAATTTCCTATTGTATTTATAGCTTCCATCTGATGATACAGCTGTTAGGTGTGATGTAAAATTATGACATGGTTTGTATATTGTATATAAAGATCCCCTCCAGTGAAAATCAAGTGTTTTTTTTTTAACCATGTCAACATTTCTATATTGTTTCTTTTTTTATGTATGTATGTATTAAATGTTTTAATATACTTGCAAAGTTTCATATTTAACAAACAAAGAAACCAACCCTATCAGCTTGTAAGGTGAGGCTTTCTGTATGACTGTTCTTCCACCGACTCAATGTCGGGCTGAATTGCTCCCAACATCACAACTTGCCGCTGTGTAGTGTAGAGTTGTTTTACTGTGTTTGAGAGGAGTCAGAGGTGAGCTGGTGTGCCAAGCTGCAGTGAATGTGGAGAGCTGGCTAAAGATGGAGCCAGGGACTTTATAGATCTGTATGTACTAGAGGAAGCAAGTGTGTAGAATTATATCAAAGATATTTTAAGACTTAAAACTATGCAACTCTGGGACACAGACATGAGTTTTAGTGTTTAATCAGTGACATTAAATGGTTCCCAATGTTTCCAAACATTGCATCATCTTTTATTAATAGCTCCCAAAAAAGTTTAGGTGGGGCTTATCAAATTTTTTCATACACCAAGGGCAGTTCTCAATACAATATTCCTTTTACATGGTCTGTTGGCAGTCATCAGACTGGAAAATTTGTTAGATTAAAAAAGATCAGTGGCACAGATAAACAGGATTAAAAAGAGAATAACGGGGTGGTACTGTGGCTTACAAAAACACCAGGTAGGGAGTATAAATACGGAAATGGAATGGTTAGAGATGACAGAAAAGACAGAGAAATTAACAGCTAAATAAATTAACAAGAAGTTACAGCTGACAGGAAAAAAACCTGATGGGAGTGAGGTCCGTTGGGAGGTGAGCTGACGAATCCAGAGGGATTTAAAAGTGAGGAATGCACATGCTGGTGAAAGAGAGATAAGCAAAGGGAGGAATGCAGGCTGGAAAAAGTTGCCTAATCTTAATCTGAGATCACCCCGTCTTGAAAAACCTGGCGCATGTTTTTCTCTTCCTGTCATGGTGTCGAAAGCACGGTGGTGCTCTGCTCAGCTGCAGCAGAGCAGAGCACCACCATGTTGTGTTGCAGCGTTGTGTAAACACTGTAGTGTTGAGATACCATATAGGTGACATTAGGCTTTGTTAAATGATCAGTGCATAGTATAAAAACAGCATTAAATGGTTTAGTCATCTAAATGTCTTCATGTTCAAAAAATGTATAAATAGAAACATCTAGCAGCGCCACTACTAAGCTTACCAGGCTCAGGTTAAGAAAAGCTCATTTCTCCACAATGGAAACTGATTTTTGACCATTGCGGCCAAATAAATCACCATTGTATTACTAGTGTCTGTTGTCTGCATGTGCAACAATACAAAGAATAAACATGTAGCGGTGTGGTGGTTTCTAGTTTCTCATTTCTTGGACACTCTTTGATATGGCCTAGTTGTGTGCTTTGCCCAGTCTGGGTGTTGTTTCATATGTTACACTGAGTCGCTTTTTTTTCTCTTCTGTCTGCTTCCTGTTCACTTTCTCAGTTTCTTTCTTCTCTGTAAAATCCATCCAGACTTGCAAGTGATAAAGGCGTTGCAGCAGAACGGCCTTGACTTTCACAGACACACAAAGTTCCTTCTTTCGAGTTCTGTTGCATTTTTTTTTGAAGCATCCAATTTAAAGTCGGTGAAGTTGACACTGTGTACTCTCTGCCTTGCAGCCTGACCTCTTGAACTTTAAAAAGGGATGGATGTCAAACCTGGACGACAGCGGGGAGGTAAAGTGCTGTAACGCCGAGTGTCTCACGCCGCTCTTCTCCCTCCTTCTTTACTGCCATCTTCCCCGCCTGCCTAGTTCCTAATGAGAAAGGTTGTGTGTAAGATGATAGCAGCAGATTATCCTTGTTATCACATTATTAACCTGGTGGCTTGAGGCACAGCAGGTGTCTCCTCTCTTTTAATGATATGCTTGAGTGAATGAGCTTCTCACTTCACACACCACATACTGTAAGTCTTCAGCTTACCACAGGGCCTTCCTGTTCCCTTGTGTTTGTCGGTTACTCTAAAAAAACAAAGGATAAATAAGCTGCAATTGGTGATTATTTTCATTCTTTATTAATTAATTTTGTCTTGATTAATGGATTAGTTGTTTGATCTATGAAAGTAACCCAAAGATATTCAGTTTGCTGTCATACAAGAGGAAAAAAAACCCCCAAAAATATTCAAAATTAAAAAGGTGGATCAGAGAATTTACATTTTCTTTCTTTAAAAACCTATCAATTGGCTGCAGATACATTTAAAAGTAATTGATCACGTGGTGCAGCTCTAAATATAATGGTCTGAGATCTTGTTATTGTTTTGATAGTTTTTATATTCAGACTTAAACGTTGCATTTCAGTCTTAGATTAAGTGAAATCTTTTTTGTTTTGTCAGTGGAAGAAGCATTGGTTTGTTCTGACTGATGCAGGCCTGAAGTACTACAGAGACTCAACTGCAGAAGAGGTATTTATCTTTCAATTTTTGCCATTTTCTTTGTCTGTTTGTTGCAAAATTCCGTAACTTTTCTGATAGTGTGATCCATTAAAGCAATCTGCACTGAGCGTTCCAAAAAAAAAAAAAACACATTGTATGTTTTAAATTTATGAGAACATGTGAGAGAAATTTGTCTTGCTCCTGTGTCATCTGTACAGAAAGACGACTTGGACGGGGAGATTGACCTTAAATCCTGCGTGAAGGTGTCAGAGTTTGACGTGGAGAAGAACTATGGCTTTCAGATACAGGTGGCTATCTGTGTTACAGGTCAAACTCTTATATCAGCTGTCTGTATGACTGATTTTCTTTATTGTATCCATCCCGTGTGGTCTTCCTTATCATCTTTAACCACACCTGCTCTCAATTTCTGCTTCATTTTCTTGTTTTTCAGTTATCACCACTCACATCTATGTCAGTATCTCCTCCACCTTGCTGTCAGTGTTTCTCTCTTTTAGTTTTACTGTATCTCCTCCATCTCATCCCAGTTCTGTTACATCTTTGTCTCCTTAACCTGTTTTTTTTTTCTTTTGTTCCTCAGACACGTGAGGCTGTGTTCACACTTTCTGCCATGACGGCTGGTATCAGGCGGAACTGGATCGAGGTTTTAAAGAAGTGCATACGGCCCAGCAGCTCTCCAGACCTCACACAGTAAGAACCTACAGAACTGTATCAATGTTTTTAGATTACAATGTATTTTACAGCCAGAAAGCACATTTTTGCCTGCTTTTTTAAACATTTTTATTTTTTTTTATCAGTTTTAACAATTTTCAGTGATGGGTACAATTCACTTGTGCACAATATTATCATTGTTCTTTTTTCAGAAAACGATTTCCCATCAAAAAAATGAAATAAACAGAAACATCTTTAAGAACATTAGGGAGTGACCCTTATGTTGTTTTTAAATTTTCAGACTCAAAATTAAATTGGGCTTGTTAATTGTTATATACGCAACCCATTTTTCCCAACATGCTACAAACCAATCTTGTTTTTGATTTATAAACGCTGTCATCTGGTCCATTTTATAAATATCCAGTGTTATATCCCACCATGCTGACATGGTGGGAATACCCTATGATAACCATTTCTTACTCACAACCAACAAAACACTCAGTAGATATTTATCCTTTTTTCTTCATTCCTGTGGTAAACATCCATGATAAATGATTTTTATTCCAAAAGGAATTACACATTTAAAAATGTCTTGCAGTGCTCCATGAACATCATTCCAATCCTGTCTAATAGGTGGGCAGTCCCATAGGATGTGAAAATGGTTTGGTCTCCACACTTCCTCCAACAGACAAGAGGAGTTCCATCACAGTGTGTTTGTTGACATGGGGTGATAAAGTATCTTATCAAGGTTTTCCATCCATATTCCTTCCATCTCTGTGAGTTTGTGCATTTCCACTGGAGTTCCCATATTGCAGTCCATTCTTCCTCTGATATAGTCTCCCTCCTTCTTTCTCCCACCCTGTGTATTCAGTGGAATGGCACTTATGATCCGTCACACATTTATCCAACATTGAAATTGGCTTCTTGTTTGTTTTCCCATCGTATGAATTTCTAAACAGTTTCAGTAAATCCATGTTGACCTCTGACATTGTATCTAGTTTTGTTTCTGACTTTTTTTGCATGCTTTACATGTTGGATACAGTTTTTTAAAGTCTTTTTCCAAGTTACAATGTTATATTTATCATTTTCTTTTATGCACAGTGCAGTGTGCGCAATAGTCACGTTGCAGGAAGTGGGATGTGAAGCGATGCGAATTACCTCAAACCTGCGACAATTTATTTCACTGCTTGATACAGAAAGAAAACATTTGTGATTTTTTTCCATGACTAATTTACAAGGGAAGTCTGTTGAGTAGAACATCATTTACTGCCTACTGTAGCCTGCATGTGAGAACATTAGAGAACATTGGTAAATTGTATTATCCATCAATAAGCAGCTGTTGGGCAAGTGAGGAGTTTGAAGTGTAGCTTTATTTACATTTTGCCTCAAGTAGATGCACTAGATTTAGATAAAGAAGAACCTTATTTTAATTTACGTGTATATTAGCGGGAATGTAGCACAACATGGAAGTGAAAGCAGTGCTCTAATATAAATAGAATTATTTAAATGTGACAGTGTGATATAATAATGTTGACTGAAAACAGGTCCTTTCTCTGGCCTTTTAAATGAACACTGAGAAGCTCTGTGTGATGAACGCAAAGTCACTTCTGAATGCCATCTGAGCAAAAAAAAAACTGTGGTGCTTTTGCCTGGGTTACACTGTCTAAGAAAAGTTCCAAATGGCTTCTTCAGCTTTAAAAAACACACAAAAAGGTATTTTTTTTATACACACACCTCCCTACAAAATCACCTCAATCAATCTAGAGTAATTATTTTCTTACAAGCAGTTTTTTAAGTCATCTAGGGAAAAAAATTCTGTATCTTTTTAATATAATACATAATGCAGAACAGCTACATATTGTAATGTCCATTTTTTCCAGTATTGTGAAACTATAGATTCTCTTTCTCACACCAAGACGTTGTTCACTGAAGTATATTGACATTTTGAAACATCATCTTAGATTTAGTTAGCCAATATTTAAAATACTGTCATTTAAATATCAGTAAAGAATACTTTTATTTGAATGCTAATCATTTGATGATGAGCTTCATAGTTC
Organism: Amphiprion ocellaris; assembly: GCF_022539595.1. Lineage (NCBI taxonomy): Eukaryota > Metazoa > Chordata > Actinopteri > Pomacentridae > Amphiprion > Amphiprion ocellaris. The sequence continues at coordinate 7,018,754 of NC_072784.1, read as the reverse complement.
TTTTGGTACACTTCTACTAATTTCAAGATTGTTTGCACCTGCATTCTTGGATTAATCACTTCAGGTCTTGCTTTGGCTCTGCCTTGAATAAATACAGCTAGATAAGAGGCTGCTCCTTCAACTTAGCCCCTGAAGAATTTCATTCGCTTTGTACTTTCTGGATGACTCAAAGTTTATTCAATTATTTGGAGTAGTAATAAATGTTCTGTTTTTTTTAATGACTCACTGACAGCTCTGCCTTGAGAGTATTGATGGACTTATTCTTCCAAGAGATTAAAATATGATGTATGATTTATTAATTTGATGATTTATAAGTTAATAATTTGCGTCTAATCTTCTCTAGATTACCTGACAGCAGCAGCGACAAGGAAAACTCCCATTCTCGCTTTCTGCTGTCTTCCCGTCGCCCAACATCACGACATGGCGACGCCCCGTCAGACGTTCCAGCCTCCGCCCCTCCGACTTTACGTAGGTTTGACTATGTCGAGTTGTCCCCTGTTCCCGCCTCCTCCAGCCCTCTCCCGGCCAGTCAGAGAGAAGCAGGGGAGGGGCAGGGGAGAGAACATAGCCAATGGCAGGAGGAGAGGAGTACAAGCAGCCAGTGGGAGGCTTTGCTGTCCAGGAAGGACGGCGGCATGGGATCCAACCAAAGACTACGCATGGAAGATGAAATTGAGAAGAAGTGGGCTGAGTTTGAAAGAATGCCGTTAAAGGAGATGAGCTCCTCGCCACCAATGGGATTACGGTCTTCCAGCCAATCAGCCAGTGAGGCGCTGCAGAGGGAGGTAGTGCGTGGAGATGATTTTCCAATTTGCAATTTAAATAATATGCAAATTAACCCTTCATCTACATCGATGAAGTCAAATAATTCTGTCTGCTTTTTAACACTTTTACTACTCTGACATGTACACTACCATTCAAAATTTTAAGGTCACTTAGAAATGTCCTTATTTTTGAAAGAAAAGCATTTTTTTCCAATAAAGATTACATTAAATGAATCAGAAACAGTCTAGACAGTCTAGACATTGTTAATGTGGTAAATGACTATTCTAGCAGGAAACAGCTGATTTTTAATGGAATATCTCCATAGGGGTACAGAGGAACATTTCCAGCAACCATCACTCCTGTGTTCTAACGCTACATTGTGTTAGCTAATGCTGTTGAAAGGCTCATTGATGATTAAGTTTGAGTTTTCATGGAAAACATGAAATTGCCTGGGTGACCCCAAACTTTTGAACGATAGTGTACATACTCTTCAGCAGTGTTTTCCATCTGAAATCATGTGCAGGGCGCAGACATACATCTGTGCAGATTCTCAGTCATCCAGGTTATAGTAACTGTACGTGCTTCACTAGAAGGCAGCTGGACTTTTTGCTTGAAGAGGGATGACTCAAGGTGTTAATGGTGGTGAAACTGTCAGGAGAGAGGTGTCATGATTGTATTTTAAGTATCTGATAAGTGGTGTCAGAAGCTCCCTCTTCTGTTTAGTGATGAAACACCAAGAGGTATGTCTCACCTCGAGTCTTGTTTTGTTAAAGAGCCCTGAGCCATTTGATTTTGGGTTGAGGCGAAATGCGTGGGACTCACTAAACCAGTAAGTTGGAACTGAAGAAGCCTCTTGGATAAGAGGTTTTTAGGACCCAAAAAGTGAAATCAGGTTGCCTTCTACAGAAACATGGAGGATATGCAGTTGGAGGTTTAAAGATTAAAAGCAACAATTCATGATTGGAATAAGAATCCAGATAGTAATATGGAAAATGCTACTGAAAGTCCTGTTTGCTCTTTTTCTGCGTGTTGTGCTGTGCATCTTGGTTTGAGTCTATGTTTCCACTCCAGCATATTACAAAAACCCTGGGCTCCAGGCTAACCTTTTCACTGGTAGCAGCGGTGAGACCAAGAGAAAGTTGGTCGCACCTCCCTGCTTGTCACAGGCAAATCAATAGACACTGCAATTTACCATTGTTCCCCCAACGCCCCACATTGCAGGCTGCAGTAGCTGCGGTGCTCAGACAGGCGTGTGACCAAAAATTATTTTGAAAAGAGTTAAACTTGGGCTTTATGATGTTAGATTTGTCCAAGAAGAAACAGTGATTTTTTTTTTTCTACATGCGGGAATAACAACGCATGTATGTGCGCTTCGCACTTCATGAGAAGACCTCCTTTTCCAAAACATGAATACTGCAGTACACCACAGTTCTAGAAATACTACTTTCAACCACTGTGGTTGACACAGTAACTGCCTGTGCCGGTTAGAGTGACACCAATACAGCTCAATGATCATCATACACCAGCACAATACGACCAATTGAAATTTTAACTCGCACACTCTCAAAAAAAAGTCGCAAATCCAACCATTTTGGTCGCAGTCTGGAGCCCTGCATATAAACTACCGTTCAAAAGTTTAGGGTCACTTATAAATGTCCTTATTTTTGAAAGAAAGGCATTTCTTTTCTATGAAGATAACATTAAATGAATCAGAAATCCAGTCTAGATATTGTTAATGTGGTAAATGACTATTCTAGCTGGAAACGGCTGATTTTTAATGTAATATCTCCATAGGGGTACAGAGGAACATTTCCAGCAACCATCACTCCTGTGTTCTAATGCTACATTGTGTTAGCTAATGGTGTTGAAAGGCTCATTGATGATTAGAAAACCCTTGTGCAATTATGTTAGCACATGAATAAAAGTGTGAGTCTTAATTGAAACCATGAAATTGGGTGACCCCAAACTTTTGATCGGTAGTGTACCTCAAGACAGGATGAAAGAGGTTTAAGTTCAAAAACTCTAAACTTTAAGCACACAAACATCAAGTGTAAGTGTTTGGCATCATTAGACTGCCTGGATTAAAACAATAGCTTAAGCAGATGTCGCATTAAACTGCTATGTTCATCAGCTTTGGCCCCCTAACCCTGTCGCTCAGTGGACTTTACCTCCGTCATCCGTCTCTTCTCAGGTGGCGTCACTGAGGCAGCAGCTGGAGCAACTACAACGGGGGGGAGTAAGGGGAGGGAGAGGCGGAGGAAGCGTGCAGGGCGGCTGCGGCCCCGAGGCACCCTGCGGCCGCAGCCTGGCAGCCATGGAGCGCGCTCACCGGCAGGCGCTGGAGGAGCTACAGAGGCAGCATGACCGCCAGATGAAGGAGCTGGAGACCGAGAAGGACAGGCTGTTGCTGGAGGAGACGCAGGACACCGCACGAGGTCGGTCGATCGCACGAAGTCAAAAAGAAGGTCAACTAAATAATTGTGGAGTTCTGTGAAGATGGCGACAGTTTCCATAATTTAAAGAGAGAAAAAACATACAGGTTTAATTGTAACTTTTAGTGAACCATTAATTGAACTGTCACTGACTAGGTCATATGATGAACTGGGTTGGAGTTTTTCCTGCTTCCAACATGCCAACATCAAGAACTTATTGTTTACTTGCTTCTTAATGTGTGGATTGTAAACAGAGACATTGTGTTATTCCCCTGAAGTTCCAGTGGTTTTAATGTTGTAGCTGATCGTAAATATATATGTATATATGTATTTTAATCTCACAAAATGCATACACTACTGTTCAACAGTTTTAGGTCACCCAGGCAATTTCATATTTTCCATGAAAACTCACACTTTTATTCATGTGCTAACATAATTGCACAAAAGTTTTCTAATCATCAATTAGCCTTTCAACACCATTAGCTAACACAATGTAGCATTAGAACACAGGAGTGATGGTTGCTGGAAATGTTCCTCTGTACCCCTATGGAGATATTCCATTAAAAATCAGCTGTTTCCAGCTAGAACAGTCATTTACCACATTAACAATGTCTAGACTGTGTTTCTGATTCATTTAATGTTATCTTCATTGAAAAAAAACTGCTTTTCTTTCAAGAATAAACACATTTGTAAGGGACCCCAAACTTTTGAACGGTAGTGTGTGCAGTTGATGATATGCTTGTTTTAAGCCATATCCACCTACTCTGTATAGATTCTGTCTTTTTTTTTTTTTAAAGTACGTAAGGTTGTGAAAATATTTTGATGTTTGTACTGATTTTTTTTATGATGAGTTGTTTTCAGGTGGTTTCTTTTACTTTCCCCAATGAGAAACACCTTGATGTGCTATTATCATTTAGTTGTATCATGTTGTTTATGTTTCAGTGATGGAGGCTTTGAAGAAGAAACACAGAGAGGAACTGGAGAGAGAGGTAGAGAAAGTGAAGAGGCTGAGCAGCGGGGTACTAGACTCACAGTCTTTGCGAGCCCAACAACAGTAAGTAACTTCAACTCAGTCAGTGTGACTGACGTACAGTATAACGGCTACCCAGATAGCTGTGGGCATAGGAAACAGCTCTTCATGTCGGCTAGCTTTATGCAAAATACATCGAGAAATGTTCAACAGAAACGGCATCAATTGCAGAAAAAATGGTAGTTGAAATCAGGGATAATGAACAGAAGGGTTAAACTGTTGAAATTCTACACAGCATGCTTGCACCAGACATGATATTATGAAGTCTATCCCAGGTCCTCGGATAGATATCTGATTTCTTTCCCTCAGCGTCTCTGAATTCACAGTTAACTATTCACCTGAACACTTTATGGGGTTGTATATGGTGTCATTGAAATTCTTGACCCTCAAAACATGTGGCCAGTCATCACCTTCTCTCTGTTATCGTGTTTGCTTCACGAGATATGACGGAAAATACACAATTTGTTTATGGCAACAAGAACATCACCTGGACTACCAACGAGTTCGTAAACCGCAGCGTTGTCTTGTGTAAGCCTTGAACGTGAATTAACCCTCGGTGGTAGTTTGGCCCCTCGGTCTCAGTCAGTACAGGTCAGCTTCGGTAATTTATGTGAATAGGTCTCTTGTGCTTTTAAGTGGGGAGCTAGCTGGCCACAAAAGGCTCTTCTGTGAAATAAAAGGTTGATTTTGCAGACTGCACAACAAGCCCGGGTTCTTTGTTGAGGCGAGGCCATTACCGCAGCAGCCACTGGGTCCTGTTAGGCACTTCAGGAATGTCGAAGAATTTGGTCATGGATTAGTTTTCTTTTGTAAGCTTCATAAGGCCTTTGACACAGACTGTCTCAGTGGCTGCAACTGGAACCTGCATTTTAGGGCTTATGCCTGTTGCCTCCTCTGCATTTTTCACGTTGCATTGCGCTTCCTTATTTTTGTTATTAGTTTAGAAGCAGTGAATAGGTTTTTGAACCACAGCAGGAAATATTTGGCTCTTGAAAGTGGAAAACACTTAACATGTTGCTGTTATTAAACATAATTCATACTTTATTATAATAATAGCGTAGTTTAAATGCGAGTGCAGAGCAGAAAAAGAAGCTCACTCTTGTCCCACTGGAGCACTGATGTGTCTAATTCTGAACTTAACTACTTTGTATGCTGATTTGCTGGGATTGCTGTTTTCTGTGTAATATCCTACAGTAAAAAGAAGGCAGACGGAGTTATTTTAACCCTCGTGTCGTCCTGCGGGTCAAAATTGACTAATTTTAAAGTTTGAAAATGTGGAGAAAAAAATATTTTCACAATGAAACTTCTGATGTCCACATTTTCAACATTTTTGGGAAATCTTTGAACATTGTTTGGTGGAAAAAAAGAAATGTTAAAAATGTTAACAACATTCACAAAAAAATCAACCAAAATCCAGTGAAATTCGCTGGATTTTGGTTGATTTTTATGTGAATGTTCTTAAGAAAATATTAGAAGTTTAACTGATATATATGGAATCACTTTAGATATTTGTAGGATTTTTTTGCAATATTTTTACTCATTTTTTGAAAATATTTACAAGAATGTTCTTGCCAAATTTGGGGGATTTTTTTTAAAATAAAACTTTTAAGGGAAACTTTTAAGGAATTATTGGAATTTTCCTCCAGAAGGGTTTGCAAATTTTCAGAAATTTGGGGAATTTTTTGCTGAATTTTTGGATTTTTTTCAGACAAGGAAACAATATTTTTTGGTGCTCGTAAATGAAGACAACAGGAGGGTGAAGTCTCTCATCTGCTAGATTTGAAATTGCATCATTGCACTTGTTAAATCTGTCTTTCAGTTTGTAAGGACCCACCCTAAGCATCTTCATGTTGTGCTATCTACCTTTTGCTGCAGGGCAGAAGCTCAAGCCTTGCAGAGAGAACTGTCTGGACTGTCTGAGCGCTACTCCCAGAAGTGTCTGGAGCTAAACCGAGCCGAGCAGAATAATGCTGAAAGAGAAAGGGAAATCAGCCGCAAGGAGAGAGATATGGAGCAGCTGAAAAAAGAGAACCAGGTGAGTTTGCAGATTTTTAAACTGTAGTCAGGCTACGAAGAAGAGGGATGCAAGCTTTCATATCAGGCTCAAGTCAAAATTAAAGATTTTGTTCCTTTTTTACACTGGCAGATGTAATTTTGACATGCAAGCATGGCATTTTTGGTGGTTGATATAATTATACATTTTTCATTTTAGAGTATTTTAGACGCATGGTCCTCGATTTAGTGTGACCACTCTGCCCCTCACTGGAACTTTGTGTTTAATAAGGGACAGGTGAGAGGGTGCATACAGTATCTGTTACTGATATGCTGCTGTTCTCTGTTTGGACAGTAAAGAAGTGTGAACTCTGCTGCCTAGCTGTATGAAAACTAGCAATCCATTTTTTTTTTCAAATGTATGCCAGCAAATGGTCATTATTTGAAATGATAAAGACAAAATATCTTCCCCTTCAGGACCTAAAGACCCGTTTGACAGAAGAGATCACCCGCATACGATCTACCATCACAGTTCACGGCTCAGAGGAGAGGATACCCTGTGAGCTGCAGGTAATAACTCTCTACTGTATACTTAAACTGACAGTAATCCTCTAAACTGGCAAACCTGTCCATCAAGTGGTGCTGAAGAAGACATTCTCAGCTTTAGTTTAACAGGGTGGTTTAGAGGGGTAACAGTATACTGTGATTTAACCCTCCTGTTGTCCTCATTTACGGGCACCAAAAAATATAGTTTCCTTGTTTGAAAAAAAAAAACCCTCAAAAATCAGCAAAAAAAAAAATTCCCAAATTTCTGAAAATTTGCAAAACCTTCAGAAAATTCCAATAATTCCTTCAAAGTTTCCCTTAAAAGTTTTATTTAAAAAAAAAAATAAATAAAATTGCCCAAATTTGGCAAGAAAATTCTTGTAAATATTTTCAAAAATATAATTAATAGTTTTAGTTGGATTACATGAAGTTAGTTATTACATACAATGTGATAAGTTTCACTGTCCAAATAAGTGTTTGCTTGTTTGTTCTTTGTAGTAAACAAATGACACTGATGTCACCAAGCCACTGAGTGTCGTTTCACTATTAAAGTTAACTTATACTCAAAGCCCAGTGTATTGTCTTAAATATGTCACAATATTTTCTATGCATTCTTGGGTTGTAAATATGTTTTTTCTGTGTGTTTTTTTTGTTTTTTCTTTGTCTTTAACAAAACACAATGTGTTGTTTTCCCCCAGGTTCTTCTTAGGATGAAAGACAACGAGATCGAGTACTTACACAAAGAGATCAGCTGTCTGAGGAACGAGCTGCAGTTTCTTAACTTGGTAATGTGTGTGTGTGTGTGTGTGTGTGTGTTTGCATGCGTGGGTTGATCTGTTAAAAGTCTTTTTAATTTCTTTTAGTGCAGCCTACGCTTTAACAACACCTCAGTTAACCGTCTCATTACCTGGAATCTGTTAGAAAATGGGTGAAAGTTCATCTCCCGCTCTTTGCTTTGCAGGAAAAACAGCTGGCCTGCGATCGATATGCCGAGGTGCACGAAGAGCTGAGCGGGATGAAAGGCCGAAACGAGCGAGAGATTCAGAGTCTTAAAGAGCACTTAAAGCTGGCAATGGCTGCTCTGCAGGAGGGGCAGAAGCTGGGGAACAGCCTGGACCACTGAGAGGCTGCTGCTGCTGCTGCTGCTGGTACTAATGCACTGGCAGGTGTGTACAGGCTGGGATAACCACCGCAATGTCATACTAATGTAGCCAACAAATAGCTGCCTCTATGGAGAGTTAGAGAGGCAGCTATTTGTGCAGTTTGTAATAATTTGTTCAGTCTTTTCTGTGTCTTTTTTGCAGGTGTGTCTCCACTTCAATGGAAGAGAGATGCAGAAAAACAGAGGAGATAAGTGTTGTTTCCAGCTGTGGGGACCTTGATCATGCCTTCGTTTTCAATCATTCTGCCAATGAACAGCGTAGAGTAGCCATTAGCTGGTTTCATTACACTGGGCCACACCGGATATATAAAACTGCACTTTTAATTATGTTTATTTTAGCTTTTTGCTTTTGTGAGTGCAAGCGTGTATGAGTACGCAATTGGTCCAAAAACTGGAATATTTGTTGAATGACCTTTGTTTTTTTCTTTTTTTTTTATCAGGTATTGTAGATAAGAGTTCATACTGTATCAGCTTTGGTAGTTGGATAAGCTTCTCATTGCCTCATGTCTGCTGCCTGAGACAGCAGCGGTCAGAAGAGCTACTGTCATTTCAGTTTCCCGTTGTACAGTTTTTCATGTCATGTTTACCTTGTCAAGATGGCACACTTTTTTTCCTAAGAAATGGGAGCTTTTCATTTGCTGTAATTATTATTTTTTACCTGGAAACAATTGTTATGCTCCATCTTCTATTTTATTTGTGAATACATATTTTTGGAAAAAAATATTTTGGGATTTAAACAGGACAAGACAGCAAAAATTCAAATTCCTTGTTGAATTGCAAATTGATCTATGATTGTGTAGAAGCAAATTCAGGCGCAGCTTTCTTTGGGATGCTTGTAAAAGCTGTTGGATGAATGTTGTCCCACATTACAGATGTCTTAATTTTTTTACCACGGTTGAGAACTCCCAAGCTTTAAGTCTCCCCTGATCTTTATGGGCATCTACAGTATGTGCCACGACCACGACGAATAACAAGTGTTGCATCAATGAGCCAATTTTTTTTATTGATAATATGTATTGTGATAAAATGACTTATCTACTTGCCTTTTGAAAACATTTTCATATTTAATGTACTGTAGAGCCTCGTGTCTTTTCTTTGTAAATTATACACTTTTTTTGCAATCAATTAAAAAAAGTCTTGCAGTAAAACACTTGTGCACTATATGTTTAACTTCAGTGGCACCTGCAGACCACACATGCTTTTGTTTTTCTTTCATTTTGCATTAACCCGATTGCATATTCATTTTTGATATGTGGTAGATTTGAAACCGGATAAGATATATCGATCATTCTCTTTGCGTAAAGATCTGGGGAGTTAGACTAACATTTCACACATTCACCAGGTCTCAACGCTTTTTTATTGCAGTGATGGGTTTGTAAAAATACACAAAGCGCGCATAACAAAAATCTTTATAAACAAGATCACGGGATATTGTGCAGCTTTTATACATTTGCAAATTTGAGGGACAGCCATGCAATTTCTGCCAACAAAAACGATTTTCATGATTTTTTTTTTAGGTTTATTTCATTTTTAAGCAATTTATTGTAGTTAAGACACAAGTGAATACATATTATTAAAACTTGCTATATAAGGGTTATATTGATGTAAAGCAAATTTAAAAAACTCCAAAAAATAATTGCACGACAGCATGTAAAAATGTAAGAATATGTCCTGGCAGACTTACACAATGGTAGATCTTAAAGGGTTAAAAGTACGACTCAACCTTGACAAATGTTAATATAGTGTTGTTTCATGTTAGTTGATTGTGTTTCAACTTCTAAGAGGCTATACTTTTTGATGTTGCTTTTACAACAACATTCCATATTCCATTCAGTTTACTCAGTTTACAATAGCTTTAATTACTTTGGAACTGGAAAATATTGTTAACACCAATGATATGTGGTGGAAGTTTTCAAAGGGCTTGCTAAGTAAAAATACCCAAAAAGCAATGTAAAAAACACAAATTAAAATAGTTAAAGTGCCTAAGTAAATGTAGTTCAAGCTTTAAAGTACTGGTATGGTGCCTCTGACTGACACATTATTATTCTAGTATATAGCATTATATGATAGCAGCGCGTTCTTCTTGTAGCTGCTGCAGGTGGAGCTAGTTTGAACTACTTTATATCCAGTTTTATAATCAGGAGCAGCAGATCAATCTTGTCCCATGATGAAGTCAAATCAAGTAATCTTTATTTATACAGCATCTTTAAAACACTAGCCGCGGAGCCAGAGTGGTTTGTAGTACAGAAACAAGACTAGTGTTCCAAGATTAGATATTAAGATTAAGACCCTAAAATGGTATTGATGATTGGGATTTGCCTGAGTATATTAACTGGGATTAATGAGAGAGGAAACAAATCTGTTTTCAGCTTTTGAACTTTTTCTCGAATCAGATTTTTTTGCTGAGATATTGAATCATTGGAACATTTATTGAAATTAATGAGAGGTTAAGAGAGAGAAAAAAGTCACTTTTTGGTGGAACTTTTAATAACTGAAAGGTGATTAAACACTGTTCTTTGGAAGAAGCCAAAAATGTTGGAAACCAGGCTTAACAGTTGCTGCGTTTTTAAAGCTTGTTATAATATCCTGTGTAAAAATTTCACCTTAAAGTAACAGTCAGATAAATGCAGTGAAGTACAAAGTACAATATCAACTACAAAGCAAGTACAAAGAATCAGAATCAGCTTTAATGGCCAAGTACGTACACAACATGCAAGGAATTTGGTTTGGGCTGTTAGTGTCACCCTCGGAATATAGAAAGAGAATAATAAAAAAGAAACTATAGAAAGAAGAACGGGAAAAAATTGTAATAAAAATAAATATAACAATATATACAGATATTTACAAGCTAGAAAGGAATATATAAACAGTAGTGCAAAATGATAATTGCTACATGATGATACAGTGCAAAAAGTAGAGAATGCTGTTCATAGTGCAAAAAGTACTTTATTTATCCATTGGAATACTGTATATTGTACAGGTGTGGAGGAATGGCTCAGCAGTTTATTAGGGTGATGGTAATGTGGAGGAAGCTGTTCCTGTGTCTGCTGGTTTTAGTGTACATGGCTCTGTAGTACCTGCTAAAGTAGAATTACTTGAGAAGTGTAAAACTGCACTAGAGTACATTTCCTGAAATACTTTTCACCACTAAAGTTTCGGGGGAAAAAATGAAAGTGTTCTGTACTATTGCTGGCAGTGATCCTGCATTGAAGCATCCTCACCTGCAGGGGGCGCCAGCGGCATCACCGACCAGTCAGCAGCGGAAACAGCAGCAGCAGCGGCAGACATGGCGTCCACAGCGGCGACCCGAGCAGCGGCTGCTACTACTAAAGTCGTTAAACCGATTTTTAGCCGGGACTTGGATGAGGCTAAGCGCAGGGTCCGGGAGCTGTACCGAGCCTGGTACCGAGAGGTCCCTAACACAGGTATGTGGGTCTGCTGTGGACGGTAAACGGTGTTTAGACGGCGACGTTACCGTCAAGGTCGAGTCTATGTGGATATTAGCCGCGAGCTAACAGCTACCTGAGCACAACAACACATTTACCAGAGGATATTTTCTGTGGACTAGTTCATCGAAAAGTTCGTTTTTCTCTTGTTTCTGCGTGGCAGGCTAACAACCTTTGAATTTCTGCTCCATAACGCTGGTGTGACATCTTTTTCAGGACTGTATCTTTATGTTAGCATACGACTTATGGGAGGTTACACGTACTGATACTTGTGTAAATCAGCGTGGGTGCATGTCTCCCTGCTAAACTGTGTTCAGGGTTTATACTTACACAAGGAGTATGGAGTGTGGTGGTCAGGACGACACTTTCAAAATGACCCTTGTGACTCCCTTTGTCAACATCCAACTGCATTTCCCCCCCTACTTCTACTTAAGTGAATATTCCTGGAAACTTCAGTAAAAAGCAAATGGGCCTCTCTTTCTGATTCTTCAAGACATTTCAGCTCTCATCCAAGATGTTTCTTAAAACCTGTTTAAGGTGGTTTGGTCCCTCAATCATGATTAGACCATATAAACTGATCAGGCATAACACTATGACCACATACCTAGTACTGTGTTGGCCCCCTTTATGCTGCTAAAACTCCTCTGACCCAGTGGGGCATGGACACAGGACCTCAGGAGATGTTTTCTGGGTTGCCAGGTGGGACCTACCAAGATCAGGCTTATCCTGGTATAACCCACAGATGTTCAATTAGATTTGAATCTAGGAAGCGTGGAATCCTTTGCTCTGTCGTGTTCCCCAGGCCACTCCTGAGCAGTTTTTGCAGTGTCGGGGTGCATTTTCCTGCTGAGGGTGGCAACCGGTAACAAGGACTACTGGTGCCATTGGGTAGGAGGTTGCTAGACCTGTAATGTTTAGGTGGGAGGAACATGTCAAACATCCACATAAATGTGAAGGTTTCCCAGTTGAACGTTGCATTATGACAAGCTGATCGATGGTGTTCACTTCATCTGTCAGTCGTGAAGCGTCAGTGTGTCAATAGCATGTTACTGTTTTAGCTGCTGCAGGTAGAGCTCTAATTGCTTAATATCACTTAATAAGTTTTCAAATTAGGGCTTAACGAAGCTTCTTGGATGAGAGATGTCTTCAAGAATGAAAAAAACAAGTTCAGTGGCTTTTTACTAAAGCTCCTTGGATCACCATGACAAGGATTCCTGAGAATCCACACAGACATTAACTTAATGTTTTTATTCGGCTCCAGATTCACAACAAAGCTGCTGTAAATTGTGCTGCTGACAGATTCGAAGATGTTCTTTCTATCACTCCCATTGTGGCTCAGTGTTGTACTTAAAGCTGGTCATATTATCAAGTTGTCAGCAAATCTGAAAAACCGAAACCAGCGTTAAGTTTGTCTCTTGACCCTCACCCCAGCTGGTAGAGGCAGATGGCTGCTCACCCTGAGCCTGGTTCTGCTGAGGCTGTCTTTGTGTTAAAAAAGAGTTTTTCTTTAACATTGTCGCTAATATGCTTGCTTAAAAGGAATCTTTGCATTAGTTTTTCATGTGTATCTTTGTACGATCTCAACTGCAGTTTTAAAATTAGTCAAGTTATTCGCAAGAGTATAATATTGTAGGTTCATAAACCTAACATTCGAGCCATTTGGGTCAATTTGCATGAATATTATTGTTCGGTCTTAAACTTAACCTTCAATTTAGTAGGTAACTTTGTGTTTTATGTAGAGTCATAACTATGATATTTAAACGACTGTTAAATTCACATAATAAATTAGATTGTAGAGTTTTAACCTTCATTTTTACACTTGTTTACACATTGTCATTTTCCACAATATTTTTAAAATGTCTTGTTTTGTCCAGTCAACCAGTCCAAACTCAAAGACAGCAGACTGTCAAAGAAAATTGTAAAAAATGATTTCCTGGATGAAGGCAGAAATTCAGGCTGATCTAAATCATGAAATCATGAAAGTATATTATTCAAATCACAGGAGATGCAATTTGTCAGTAAAGTTAAATATGATACAACATACCATTCTGAATGTGGCATTGTGGACGTAAAGGAAGAAGATTGTTTGGTACAGATACGACATTATCATTTTTTATCTTTTTCAGTTGAAAAGAAACGCCATTCCCTCTAAAATTGGGAGTCATTACAATTGCAATATCTGTAAAAATAATGTGTCTGTAGTATCTATCTATCTATCTATCTATCTATCTACAGTATCTGTCTATCTATCTATCTATCTATCTATCTGTCTGTCTGTCTGTCTGTACATACTGTTTAGCCTACTGGAAAAAAGTGACATTTTGTTTGTCTTTCTCTTTAGTGGCAATGTTCCAGCTGGACATCACAACACGTCAGGGAAGAAACAAAGTGAGGGAGATGTTTGACAAAAACAAGCACGTCACCGACCCTCGTGTGATTGACATGTTAGTCATTAAGGTAAGAACTGCCTGTTGCTAGTCTGCGGTTTCCACTAGCCATACATGCTTTAACTTTACAAATTTACTGGCTAGTAATTTGGTTTTTTTGAGGCAGTGTTTCATACTTTGCCCAGTACCTGATCTCAGTGTTGGTTTGAGCTACACATTTATTTCAAGGTGTGTTGAACTGTTTTCCATTTGTATGTTGTTTAAACCTCAGGGGAAAATGGAACTTCAGGAAACAATCCACGTCTGGAAGCAGAAAACCCACGTAATGCGCTATTTCCACGAGACCGAGGAGGCTCGTCCCACCGACTTCCTGTCCAAATTCTACCACGGTCATGACCCGTGAACTGTGTGGCTTTCAGCTGACCTCTGACCCCTTTTTGCTTGTGTCCAGTCCTTTATTGTAAATACACACTTAACACTCAAATAACGGAAGTTGTGTCTTTTTCTTTGGTTTAACTGGGATACATTTTAAAGGTACAGTTCCATTGAAAACTCCCTTTAAAGGAATTTACAGAGGGTTTGATGACAAGTTTAATGAAAACCTTTTTCACAGAACACGGTATGTATTAATGATGGTTGTACTCCACCTAGAGGAGGCAATTATGATTACTTGGGTCAATATATAATTGTGGGACTTTTTGTATCATAGTTGACATTTTTGCTGTTTTCAGGTCTAAAATCAACATGACTGCCTATAACCAAACACCACATGACATTTTTATAGAAATATTCTTCTAAATATTATATATACAATTGAGTGAAATTGAAACTGAAAGTTATTTATAAAGATATTATAGTAAACCCGTTGACATGCCATAAATCCACACTTGACTCACACACTACTTTATATTAAATAACTCAGAAAGCCTTGGAGTCTGGCCAGTCTTTTCTTCAGGAGGAAATGACATCATGTGGAGCAGGTCATGTGATCTGGAATTAACACACTTCATTGAGAGGTGTTTTTGTAATGAGTAACTTAGTTGAAAGTGATTTTCCATATAAAATTTGATATATTGCCAAAAAAGAAATATCTGTCATCAATGTTCCCTGTAATTTTTCCTGAGTGTGAGCAAACACACAAACTCCCTGAGCGTTCCTTGGACCACTGTGAGCAACATCAGACGTGTGCACTGTGGTCACACCAGCATCACATCCATTCAAGTTACATGATTCATTAAAAGAATCAAATTACAGCATTTACATTTCTGTTAAAACACTTTGTCAACAGGAGCCAGTTGAAGGCTGCAGTGATTTTAGTGACACTACAATGTATAAGAGTGAAGTTATTGAATATTTGTCTCTCTTTACTGTTGCAGTGGTTTTGCAAATTGCAGACGGACCCTGTTCACTCCATAGACACCAATGTTATTCCTGTAGCTTGAAAGACAGCTACTTTTGATAAAACTGGGCTTGTAGCACATTGTCTGCCTTGCAACAATGGGAAAGAGGCACCGTTTATGTTTTGAAAACCTATATCTAATGAGTTATTGATGCTGGAAGTCCGAATCTGTGAATATCTTTCCAACTTTACTGAACTTTGGGCCACTACCACCTAAGGAGTGATATATTTAATTTTGAAAAAAGCATTTAGCCATACTTAAAGCTTTAAGTGCTTTATTAACACGGAACTAAAAATTTTGTATTGTTTTATTATCACAGGTTCTGTCTGAAAAGAGGTGGCATCATTTTAAACAGTGAAATCAAACTAACAAAATGTAATGACCAACCAGTGAGCAATACTGGATTCTGCAAAAACATAAACAACTTTTTAAAAAAAATCTAAATCTTATCTTAACACAGTTAACGTATTAACTTATTTATGTGTGTATGCATGTATTTATTGATTTATTTAGTACTGTTAACATATCAGAGTTCTGAGTGAGTTTTTCTTAAGACAGGCAAAGGCCATTTATTGATTACATATAGGCTGTTAAATGTTTATTAAAAACTAAAAAGCATTTAAAAAAAAAACAACTTAGGCATTTATTGAGTCACTAAAATACTGTAGAGTACAGACCACATCAGCATGATTATAAGCATCCTCTGGTAAATGAACAACCAGATACTGATGTCTCTCACCATATGGACTTCAGGAGATGACTGGGGGATGATAAACTGTGACCTACTGGTTGGGTTCTCTCTGTTCTCATGTTTCTTACATGTTTGTCCCCTGACAGCCGGGTCCTAATGTTTTTTGAGCAACACACCATACTATGACGTTTTTACAATGATGGTTCTACTATGGAACCAGTTTGACATGTTCAGGTGTTCTTTGTGTGAAAACTCAGAGATTTCAGGTATCAGAAGGTGGTTTTCAACTTTCTTTGTTAACTTTCTGCTTCAACTTTAAACTAAATTTCCTTCACTAACCCAGCCCTCTGGACTTCCAGTAAGATGTGTTCCTATTGGCTGTCCAGGTGGCTGCTTGGTGTTATCAGGAACACCTGAGCAGCTCAGTGTCTTCCTGCTTTATTTAGCTGCAGACAAACATTTCCTCTTCTTCTCTTCACCAGTGAACCGGGTTTGGCTCCGTCGCTTTAGGTTGTTCTTTAGGCGTTGGCTTGCAGCTTCCAGCAGTAAAATAGGCTTTAATGTGTTTCTTGGTGTGTTTTAGGGCTTTGTACTGGATAGCTGTCTTGGTAAATGTGGTTCTTTAGCCACAGTTATCACATGGTGCTAATGTGTGCAGTGATTAGTGGATTTGCTGCAGCTGAGTTGTGTCTTTATCTTGGCTGTAGTGAGTCTTCAGAGGTTTTTGGTCAGACACATTGTGTATTCTTGTTTGTGAACCAACGTTGGTTGTCCAGAAGGTAAGAGTTCCTGTCCTGATTCTCTGTTCTCAGAGGTTCTCTGGTAGGCTGCAGGAGACTTTAGCGTTTGGGTTGTACTAGTTTGGTTTTTGTACGGTTTCATTTGGACAACTATCTTGAGGCCCCTCCATGTGGTTTAGTGAGGTTTTCTGGAACAGTTCTACAAAGCAACCTGCAGCAGAAGAGACTTTGAGAGTTTTTAGGAAGTTCTGGAGACCAGACTTTAGAGCAGCAGAAACATTTGTCAGCAGTTTGAGCAGGAGAAGGTGATCTTCAGAGTAGAAATGAGACAGAAACCTTCTTTACCCGTGTGGTGAGGTCCTGTACAAGAGTTTGAGCAGGTTGTGAAGAGTCTGTAGTTCTTTGGTCTGAAAGCACAAGAAGAGTCGACTCATTAAAGGAGAAAACAGGAGATATTGTTGCTTCTTCTGTCGCTCTGCAGTTTCCTTAGACTGAATATCAAGTTTATATTTTAAATGATTTCCCATGTGACCCCAAGAAGACTTCAATAAACTCCCTCCATCCCCTGGACACAACATATTTTATTACCATGTTAAATCTTTTTTTTGTTTATTTTTTGAGTTTTAATCATAGTTTTAGCATAGGTTGTTTCTCTTTGCTTGTTTAGTTTTGTCATCTGTGTGAAAGGTGCTAAGCAAATAAAGTTGAATTGATAAACTGAATAATTGACTAACTCATGATTGTGACAACAGAAGTATTTTCATTGTGATTTAAGGGTTTGTTTCATTTTTAAGGTTGGGGTTAAAATCTTGACAGAAAAAAAAGATTAAAGAAATAAACTACAGTAAAAAAGCAATTAAATCAAAGGGAAAAAAATTAATATAAAACTTTTAAAAAGAAAATTAAACATTAAATACAATTAAATCACATTAGACAAAATATTTAATTAGATAATTAAATGGAAGATACAAAGCATGTAATTATGAAATTAAACAAAAATTTTTTATTTTTTGTTATTTTTATTAAACATTAAAGATGAAATATTTTAGATAATTAAATATTTAAAAAATACAATTAAACAAGAATATTACACATTTAGAAAAATACAAAACAAAAGTCAAAACATTTAATTAAAAAATTAAATGTTTAATTAGAAAATTAAATCTTAAAGACTATCAAACTTTAAATAGGAATTAAACACAAAATACAATGAAGCATTAAAAAAGAAAATTAAGCATTAAAAGGTGGTAAAACATTTAAAAAGAAAAACCTCAACAAAGATTTAATCGAAAAATTAAACATTGGGAAAGAAAAGGAAATTTTTCAAACAAGCCGATAAAACATTTGAAAAAACAACAAACATTAAAAAGACAAAACATTTCGAAATCAGATCAGACATTAGAACAGAATAAAAGGTGAGAGAAGAGCAAAACTAAACATTTAAGAAGAATCAAACTAAAGATAAAACATTTGAAAGGGCACCAGTTAGACTTTAGAAGATCAAATTAAACAGAGGAGACAATAAAATGATCAAAAGAGCAAAAACAGATATAGGCCTTAAAGTGTTTTCTAGTCTGAAATGTAAACATCAAGTTGTTTCTTCAAACATTTACTCTTTCTATGTTCTTGGTTTGATTGTGGACAGATTTACTAAGAACTCATTTCAGAAAACTGATTTCCAGATAAAGTCTACTAGTAGTTGAAGGCATCGATCAAACTAATGTTACCTTCTGATCTCCACAAACTTTACTGTTCAGTGAAGAGAATCAAAGTTTGTTCAGGATTTCTAAAAAACCCACAGGTGAAGGTCTGAGAAGAACTCAGATGGATGGTCTAAATGTGAAATCAAGACTCATGGTCACAAGTTTTAAGGCTTCTGTTAACCAGAAAGTTCAAACTAACAGAGAAGTACTGAGAAACTTGTAAGATTTCAGTCCTCAGACTGTCTAAAGGTTCAAACTAACGGAGAACTACTCAAGAAGTTTTAGGTTTTCAGTCCTCAGACTGTCTGAAGGTTCAAACTAACAGAGAACTACTCAGGAACTTAGAGGATATCAGTCCTTGGACTGTCTGAAGGTTCAAACTAACAGAGAACTACTGTTGGACTTAGAAAATTTCAGCCCTCAGACTGTGTGAAAGCTCAGGTCCTGAGGACTCGGGAGGTGTGGAGGCTTTGGAAAGTCTTGGAACTGAGGGTTCAACCCTCCAGCACAAAGGCCGAAGTCCCACCTCCTGAGAAAAACGGTCGAGTCAAGACTCGAGTTAAAAAAAAAACTCGAAAACGACAAAAAATAGATGATAAATGCGCAAAAAAAAGAAGAATTAGTATCTGAGCGAGTAGCTCAGGAGGATAAGAGGATAGACTACCAACTGGAAGGTCGCAGGTTCGAGACCCACCACTGGCAATTTTCTTTCTTTGTCTTTGTCACGATTTTGAGAAAACTTAAGAAGGGTCTGGTCTTGAACCAGCGACCTGCAGCTCCATAGGCAAATCCTTAACTCACTGAGCTACAGATCAGATACAAAGAAATAAATTCGTCGTCCCTTTGGCATCGTAGTTTCCAAAGTGACCACATGGGAGGAGCCAAGGCGGAGTCTGGGTGGAGTCAGGGCGGAGAGTAGGCGGGGAGGTGGGTGGCGGCCTCCCCCCTCTACTCCCCCACCTCCCCCCACCGCCCACCACACCTTCCCCCGCCCGACGAGTTCTTCGAGTCTCCACGAGTTCCTCGAGCCTCGACGGGCTTTCCCGAGTTTCTGGAGTTTCCATGAGGTCCGAGGCAGAACAAGTTGTCATGAAGAGGTGTTGAAGTCGGCCAGGATGGACTGACTTTTTACAGCGACGAGAAGGAAGATGACTAGAAGAGCAGGTCTTTAACCACCATCCATAAAATCCATGGAGTCGGCTCCAGAGAAATGAAAGAAGGTCAACTTTTATCAACCTCCATCCAGATGTTCAACTTGATATCTTTACTTTGACATGTTTAGCACCACAAACCTTTAGTATCACACTTTATTAGGACTTTCATGGAATCCACCAGCAGATTTAGTTTTTGTTGACAAACTTTATTCTTGTCATTGTGGGACTGCAGTATTTAAAACTGTTCCTTCTATTTGACCTCATGTTTATTAGTTTTAGTGGAGAAAGTTATTTTAATTGTCAATTAGTCTCTTAAAAACCAAATAATAAATTGGATTAGTCAAGAGGTTTAAATTTCTTACTTTGTCATATTTTAAATATGACAAAAAATATAAAAATAAACTGTCTTGAGACAATTTGACCTGTAATTGGCATTAGATAAATAAAATTGAATTAAAATTGTATGTATCTTGTAATGTTGGAGTAATTCAGCCATATATGTTGGAAAACACATTTTCTTTGTCCATTAATCTGTTGATCGTTTTCTCCAGTAATTCATTTCTTGTTTTGGTTTATAAAATGTCAAGCCCAAATATATTCAGTTTACGGTCATAAAAAACCAAAAAGATTTACATTCATGATGCAGGGATCAGGCAGTTTTTCACTTTTTATCTTAGTTTAGTCAGAGACATAGTTGATAATGTGTGAATTGTTGCAGCTTGTGAGCCCGGAAAAGGTTTTAATCTTTGGGGCCGAGTGTCAAAAAACATTTAGAAACCAACATCAACAAAACACTCAAAGATTTGAACATCATTTGCATGACAATGTCTAATTAAAGGACATTTATTTCCAACGTAAATTTGTGATATTCATCCTCTTTCTCTTCACATCGTCTTCCACCTGGACTGGTTTGGTCGGGAGCATGTGCAACAAACATTTGAAAAACTGCACTTTAACATCAATGAATGACACTGAAGTTTAATCTCTACATAAATGAGACTGAGTCTGGATGTGCTGCTCTGTCATTAACTCCTAAGTTTAGGGAAAGTTCAAACAAAAGAGGACAGTTCAGATCAGACTTGAGAATGAGCTGATTTTGAACAAACTTCTCAGACTTTCTGAGCTTCAGCACCTCTAGCAAGATATTTTAACAACAAGCAACTCAAGAGATCCAGAAGTTGGAGAGAGTTAGCTTTAGCTGAGCCAAAGAACATGTGGGATGCTAACCTCGCAAACATTTCAGACTTTTCTCTGTGAATTCTGAGAAATAATTTCCTACTTAACGACAGAGCTACACATCTTAACTCAGTCTCATTAAAACAGACTCTAATTCAGTGTCATCCATCCATATTAAAGTGCAGTTACCCAAAATGTTTGTTGCATGAGCTCCAACAAAACCTGTCCAGGTAGAAGGCCACTTTGACAAACAGGAAGTGGACGATTCCAAGCAGATTTATAGAAGGGGGAACCGGACTGTACTAAGTGTGGTCGAGTATAGAGGGGTGTTTTGTGGGTTTTTAAGGCTGATAATGATTATTAGTGAGACATTTGGAGTAGATATTCATTTGCAGTAAATGAAAGTATTTAAAATCTTGGAGTTAAACTTAGAAGAACACAAACTCTAACAGAAAACTTTGTCGATACGTTTTTGTTTTGTTTACAGATGTTAAGTTAAAGGAGTTTTATTATTATTATTCATGACGTATAACCAATCAAATCACTCCAGAAGACAGAGCGACCACAGGCAGATAAAGGTTCAGAGCCAAAGTAGCACCATTTTTAAATGTATTTATAACCGTAAATCAGTAAAAAATAAAATACTGATAGTCAGTAAATCAGTCAGTCCACAATTACTACAATTCTACAATGTATGTCTCTTTGCTTTGACTTGTTATTTGTACAATATACGATGTATATGATGGCGTTTTTTCATACCAAAGGCTATACTATGATGTTTTCTAAGAGACATACGATGCTACTCTCTTTGTTCTGGCCCTGCACTCCTCCTCTGTTGTTTTCTGGATTGTACTCAGCTGCATGCCTTCGTCCACCAGGCCTCCGTTGACTCGTCCCGCCTGCCGTCTCTGGAGCTGAAGCTGGATTGGAACAGACCAAAGTACAGTCCAATCACGATGCCAGCTGCCTCTCAAAAGGCTCCTTCATCTGGCAGGTGGCGGCACTTCTTCTGAGGAGAAGTTGACCTGGCCCAGCAGAACTTTGGAGATGTGTTCCAGTGGTTGGTGGATGTGTGGGGAGATAGAGAGGGACCTTTGAATTGTTCAGAAAGGAAAACAGGAAACCCATTGGTAGTTTTAGTTTAGGGTGCTACTGCAGTGTGTTTTTGGGTTTTAAGAGGTGAACAGGAAGAGTTTTTTTCATATTGATTATCTTTTACTTTGTTCCTGGTTGGAATGCCCGTCAATGTCAACATGAAGTTCACTTTTAGTTCTGTTTATTTATTTTTATTTTACTAACACCCATTTGTTTTTAAACCCCCTCACATGTTGTGTTGTTGTAAACTTACTCTTTCAAATAAATTCTCGTCTAACCCTCTGGAAACCAGCGTTTGGACTGTTTTTGTGTTGCTCCTCACCTACTGACAGCTGTGGACTAAAGGCTATACTGTGACGTTTTTAGAGCGACATGCTATACTATGATGTTTGTTGGGCGACACGCTATACTATAGGCTTTTTTAATTGACATATTACTGTGACGTTTTTTTGTTTTAGTTTTTTTTAGCAACATATAAGAATTCGAACAGTTTTAAAAGTTACTATACTTTTACTTGTGCAATGAAATTCTTATTCTATGGCATTTTTTAGATGACATTATACTCTGATGTTTTCTTGAATTACATACTATTTTGACAATATACTGAACGATGACATTTTTTGAACCACATATCAGACATGACAATTTTAGGCAACATCCTATCATTTTGCGCTTTTTGAACCACATAATAATCTACGTTTTGTTTTTCTTTCTTGCCAACATGCTGTACTATGAACTACAGGCCATACTATGTTATTCTTGAGTAAAGTATACTATACTTTGACATTTTCTGAACTACATCCTATACTATGGCGTTATACACAGAGTGCTTTGGTTACATGTTGATTTATAATCTAGATTTTTTTTCTGTTTTGTTTTTTGACGGGATTACCACAGACCTGACCGTGAACACCGTCGACACCCACCTCAGGGAGACGCTGCCTAAGATCTCAAGGCTGCTTGGTCGTGGTCTTTCTGGCACGTACTCTTCCAAGATGAGCCGGGAAGTTTAACACTGATGGAATGACACCAGGTCTAAGCTGACAAACTTCCAATTCCTCCTCAACCCATAGTCTCTGGGAAACCTACATGGAGTAAGAAAAGTAGACAGAGAAGTAATTAAGTCTGTACACAACATATTAAAAAGAAATCATACTAATAAATTAAGTACAAAGAACCAAATTCGCCAATATACTGGAGACCAGAGCTATTTAATTTGATAAGTATAACCTTGTTTAGTAACATTTCAATTATTTGAGAGCAGTCCTAAAGAACTGCCTGTAATCCCAATCATAAAATGGGTTTGGAGGAAGAACATAGATGGTAATCTGGATATATATGAGTTAGGCTTTATAACTACTATTGGTAGTATTGGTGGTAGTAATAGCAATGTGACTACTACTAGTAGTAGTGGTAGTACTAACTACTGCTGCTGATACTGGCACTGCTACTACAACTTGTAATACTATTACAAATGCTGATACTACTTCTACGACTCTAACAGCTGTTTATACTACTACTGCTGCTTGTACTTTTAGTATTACTACTACTGCTTGTACAACTATACTACAGCTACTATTAATCGTCTGGTATTTGGTTGTCAAGCTGCTAGCTCGCCTTAGCGTTTTGCTAGTGGCTAACTAGTTAGCTCTCATAGACTGGAAGCTCTCAACAAGATTTCATAATGAAAAAAGAGCCAAAAACTATTCTTACCTATGAAAAGTCATTCCAAGTTTCCTTGTCTCAATCGTATGACGTAGTGTGTAATTGTATGCAGCACAGTGAGCCGGCATACTTCTTGTTTCCGTTTTCACGCCGTCTACATCAACGGAATGCACTGAAACTTTGCTCCCACTAGCTTAGCCTCGCAGTAGCCGCAGCTCAAAGGGGCGTGTCCTATCTACTCATTCATATCTATGACAACAACGATGGCTGCACATAAGGACGCCTGTCAATGACGTTGATTAGCTGCGTAAATACCATTATATACAGTCTATGGTAAATACGTATGTGAATCCCATCATTGGCTGCAGCAGCCAGTCACTGGTCACTCACTGACTCACATTGAAAAATAGCACAGAATGAATTGTTACGTGTTTATTTTATTTACAATTTAGGTTGGATTTTTTTTTTGTGCGCAGCGCAGATTTTCTGTGCGCGGAGACCGTGTCAGCAGTGCGCAATTGCGCAGCTTAGAGGGAACAGTGTCTGTCATGATTATCTCGAGTAAAAAGAACACAATCATAGCAATTTTTGAATCATTTTATTATTGTTTAGCTAATTAGAAGGTGGTTGTTATTAAATTCGGACGGTTATTTAGTTGACATATTAGTGATATCCAGTCATTTTTAATTGATAAGTGATTTTTTCCATAATAATTATGGAATTTGTAAAGACATGATCATAATGAACATAAAATACATTAGTTTTTTTTTTACTTTTAATAAAAATGTATGCAAGATATATCCCATGGACTTCAAAAGTCCCTCAATTATATGTTGACCCACTGGCTTCTTGGACACTAAATGGAACTCAGTCATTATTAATGCTATTAATTGTTACTCCTGCTGTGAAAAAGGTTGTTTTCTTTCATCTTGACAAACTAAACTACTTGAGGTGATGATACTATTAAGAGAGAGAAAAAACATTGGAGATTTTAGATTACCTGTCCTTTTTAAGGTGGTGTGGGAGACTACTGTTCAACTATTTTATTTACCTGAAAGTATATCGTGTGTGTCAGTCTTGGACACATAAAGCATCACATCACGTTTTTTTTTGTTTTGTTTTTTTTTTTTTTGTTTTTTTTTTTTTACATACAGTGCATCAATGTATAGATAACCACCAAAACCACACTTTACAGAACTGACGTTGCCACTAACTCACACCAAAGTCCACCGATTATACGCTGTATTTTACAAGTATCATTCCCTTTATTAAGACTTAAGCAGTGCATGCAAACTCAGTAGAACACAAGCAGCTTGCGGCCGCCCTGTCTTTGTCAGTACCGGCTAAAATCCTGAATCCAGTGCTACAGAGGCGACTTGAAAACACAGCAGAAGGAACTTCACCAAGGCATTCATCTGCCCACAGACACTTGGCAGCAGTAGTGACACAGCAGGGTAATCTGTGGAGAAAAGCAGGAGCGAGTGGTGACTTTGTACAACATTTTAAGCTACCTCATTCCAAATACTAACACATAATGTATTCAGCAAAAGCTGCATCAGTCACAAAAGAAAAATACGCACACAAGAGCATTCAGAACTTTTTCCCTGTCTACTGCTGCATTCAAGGTAGTGCTGTGAGAAAGCTGTGCCTGGAAATAAATATATTCCAATTACTGGAGATCAACAACAATAGATAACCAATAATTAACCAGTAATTCAAACCGATAAACAATAAATGTATTGTTTTCACAGCAGGTGATAGTAGGCAACCTGTCATTCATAACTAGGTTTCTTCCATATTAATGGTGACTATAACTGAATATGTAAAATAGAAACAGAAATGATTCAATTAGGGAACTTCTCTGTTTATGTAGGATCGACTGAGATTGATCAGTTTGTGTCCTGCAGTTACTACAGGCCAAAAGTTTGGAAGCAAAATCAAGTTTCATTGGTATACTTTGCAACAAAATGAACATGATTATTATATAAAGAGTCACTCATCAGAATACATTTTTACTATAATTATCAGATAGTCGTATCTGTGCTATTGTTTCTTTACTCAGTTGTTTCTTTCTAGCCATTTCTGTGGTGGTTATAGAGATACGGGCACAGTTGAGCTTTATTAGGATTTTTCTATTCAAACTCTCAAAAGCCAAAGATCTAAAGTGAATAATGTAAACTGATTATTTTTTTTACTTTTGCACTGAAGTTGTGACTCTTGTAAACCTACTCAACCCTAAAACTAAGCCCTTCTTTTCTTTTGTTAACAATTACTCAGTGGTAACTTCAGTGTATACCTAAAGGTAAATTGAGGAAATGGTGCGTATCAATGAAAGCAAAGTCTGAGCATGTATATATATATATATATATATATATATATATATATATATATATATATATATATATATATATATATATATATATATATATATATATATATATATATATACACACTTCCTATGCTCTTAAACCTACGGAATTTTAGCGGCATAAAATTCTATATGGGTACTCACTAGTGAATATATTACAACTTGAATGATGAAGATGATGAAGAATTATTTGTGCAGTACAGATGAAGATGAGATGAATGTACTGCACAGTGAGAATGGACAAGGCCAGATGCTGCACGCTGCTATATACAGGAGACAGAAGAGACTAGCCAATCGGTGTCCAGTGCTGTATGCTACGCATTTTATTTTGATTTAATATTCTTTTAATATGTTTTAATTATTATTTTTTATGTTTCTTTATATTGTTTTTAATTTTGTAGGCTAGAAAATGCTTATTTTACCGCAAAACAATTCAAATAATAAATATATAAATACCTTTTTACCGCAAAATCCCACGATATAGCGAAAAATCCGCGATACAGTGAGGCCGCGAAAAGTGAACTGCAACATGGCAATGGACCAGTGTATTTCTACCTTTTTAAGGAAGACATTATGAATAGAAACTTGAAGTTGCTTCTAAATTTTTGGCCAGTAGCGTACGTCTGTTTTCTTAATATTTCACTGGCCTATAACTTTTGTTGACCTCTAAGGTCCATCTCTTAAAGACCTTGTTTCAGGATAATTTGTGGCTGCCTTCTGACTTAGCCACTAGCCTTAGCTAAATGAGAATCTGGTTAATGTCTGCTTTAGAGAAATCGCTGAGACCACATAGTGACTACAGAAAAAGGAGGCTGTATTAGACCGTAGTATCGCTTTAATTTATCAATAATGGGCCGATAATTTGCTGATATTGACAATTTAAAATAATGATGAATGACAAATATCGGCCACAATAATCAGCCAGGCAGATAATCGGTCTGTCCCTAATACATTTGCCAAAGCATCACCACTGACTGGTCGCTCATATTATTTGACATGCTGTTATCTGCAGTGTGAGTGTTTATGGACTCCCATGTTGCAGCTTGCACTCAAATGCAGCATTAGTAAATAGTCAGGATGAGGACACCAATGTGACAGACTGAGTAAATGTTTGTGTGTGTGTGATTTGCCACAATTCACAGAGAAGCCCACAATCCAAGCCGGCGATACCTGATAACCGGGAAGCCTACAGACCCCTCAGTCATCATCGTCGTCGTCCTCGGGGACGAAGATGTCGTGCTCCTCCAGCAGCGCAGCAAAGTTCTTGCTGATCTGAGTCCCCACATACAAGAAGGGCACCACTACGAGAGCAATCCGGAAAAGGCCGAAGGGGGTCTGCTCCCCAGTGTCGCACAGCCCACCATAGAAACAACTAAGTTAGTTCATGTCAACTCTGATATGTACTAAAGCTGTGAGAAAGACTGCAGGGTCAGTCTGTGTCATTTCAGATGGTCATATTGCTCCACCGGCTCAGATTTTGCTAAGAATGTACTTATTTGCTCATCGGGACACAAAACTAAATTCTGAGAAGTTCATATCTTGTCAGACCTGGTGATTTTCCCCCTCAAATACACATTTTGTCTTGGATTCCAATTTAAGACTTCACCGTCTTCAGAACTACAACCTCCCACAGTCGTTACATTTTGTGAAGATAGACAAAATTGTTCCAGCAGATCCAAATGGACCCATATTTTTAGTTATTAGTCCTTCAAAGTGGAAAAAAGGTGCAACTTGCATTATATATATTTTTTAAAGCAGGTGGTATTGGGGCCTCTGAAAGTTTCTCTAAGTGTATATGTATGAATATGTCCATGTATGCTGCTAAAAATACACTTATCGGGCAACATTTCAACGACTTTTAAAGGCTCTAAGGTCAGTGGAATTTTAACCCTCGTGTCGTCCCGCTGGTCAAAATTGACCCGTTTCAAAGTTTGAAAATGTGGGAAAAAATGTATTTTCACAGTGAAACTTCTGATGTCCACATTTTCAACATTTTTGGGAAATCTTTGAACATTTTTTGGTGGAAAAAAGAAATGTTAAAAATGTTTCTTAAGAACATTGACAAAAAAATCAACCAAAATCCAGCGAATTTCGCTGGATTTTGGTTGATTTTTATGTGAATGTTCTTAAAGAAAATATTAGAAGTTTTACTGACATATATGTCATCATTTTAAATATTTTTAGGATTTTTTTGGAAGATTTTTACTCATTTTTTGAAAATATTTACAAGAATTTTTCTTGCCAAATTTGGGGGATTTTTTTAGAAGACTTTTTTTTTGCCAAATTTGGGGAATTTTTTGGAAGATTTTTTTTCTTGCCAAATTTGGGGAATTTTTTTAAAAATAAAACTTTTAAGGGAAACTTTATAGGAATTATTGGAATTTTCTTCCTGAAGGTTTTGCAAACATTCAGAAATTTGTGGAATTTTTGGATTTCTTTCAGACAAGGAAACGGTACTTTTTGGTGCCCATAAATGAGGACAACAGGAGGGTTGGGGTTTTTTTTGTTGCTATTCTGACATGAGGATATGGTGATGTGGTCTCTCTGGCTCCCTCTGTCTGCATCTGTTGGTCTCTGTGTCTTTCTACCTGTCTCACTTGTCTCTCTCACTCACCTGCCTGCACTCCTCTGATTACAGCTATGAGAATCAGCCCATTGAGCTCACCTGTCTGCAATCACTTCTCCACCATACAAACCCAGTTCAGCCCTTGTCCACACGTAGCCGGGTATCTCACAAAACGAAGATATTTTTCTACGATTCGGCCTATCATCCACACGAAAACGCAGATTTACGTCACCAAAAACGTTTCTTTTTAAAAACTCTGACCAAAGTGAAGATTTGCGAATTCTCCGTTTTATGCGTCTGCATGTGGACATCAGTAACCGGGGTTTTGCGTTTCGAAACGTCACCGCCTGCGACAAAATATGTTCTTACGTCACATATGCGACCTGTGTTTACATTCGGTAACAGTATGGATGCTCTCACAAGGTTTTGGACGCTGTTTCTTGTACAGGCGCTTTTTACTTGCTTGTTTTTACAAGCCCAGATACTGCTCCACATTCAACAACACAGGCGAAGGACGACGTTAAGGACGGTTATTCTCCACCACCTTGCTAGGATTTGGGGAACTACTGCCACCTAAAGGTCCGGCATGCTTATGAATGTGCTGAAAAACGCACTTATGCGGTTAGGTGTGGATGAAGTTTTTTTCTAAAAACGAGGTGGTGTGCATGTAAGTTTTTTTCTAGACAGAGGGGGCAGGATATACGGTTTTACAAAAACCCTGCTACGTGTGGACAAGGCCTCAGTCACTCACTCCCCGCTGGACTGTAGACTTCTGTACCCTCCGTAATCTCCCGACCACCACAGCTTCATGTACATAACTGCCCCTGTTGCCCCACCTGGACTCCAGGATTAGTTTTTAACTCCAAATAACACATATCTGAAGACTGAGCACAACCTGAGACAGGAAAACAACTTAACTCCTGTCTGTGAAGTGACCCAGACTGACCTGCAGTTTAGCTCTTTATTCAAATGTTTGGGAACACACAGCCTGACATATTTACCCCTTTACCCCTCCAGAGGAACCCCCCCTTCTCTCCTGAGCCTCCTGAGCTGTTACTGTCGCCCACACAGGTCTGACTCACCTTCTTGGGCTTGGGCAGGATACCCCCGGAGGACGTGGACACGGCGGACCGGCTCACCGTCCCGGTTCTCCCCCCGGGGCTGAGCGCTGAGGAGAGGCCAGGTGTGAGGGCCGACAGCCGGGCCTGGCGACCGAGGAGGGCCGACGCCATGTTCGCAGCGGCGAGTGCAGCAGCAGCAATGCGGAAAACGGAGCTGTGTTTTGGACGTAGCGGGACAACAGCGCCACCGTGTGTAACAACAATAATAGAACTGTTTCGAGCCAATAAATAAACAGCAGGAGACACGTTGCAGTTTACTTTCTCTTGAGGAGTTGCAGCTTACATTGAAATGCCAGAACCTTTAGCAGCCACATCTTCTGAGAAAGTGGTTGATTATATGCAGTTAAATTATTCATCCTCATGCCAACTTTTGATTTAAAGCGAATTTGTGGACTTTTCTGCTCTTTGTGTCACTGGTGCGAGTGTTTTAACTTAGTCCAGGTGAGCTCTGTGTGTCTGTCTTGGAGAAGTAGGGTCTTCTTTCATTGCTTGTTCACAATCTGCTATAGTGTCTAATTGAGATATCGTTCACACAGTTGCTCAGATTCATCAGGATGGTGGTGATTCTTGGATTCTGCTTGGGAAACTTTTGGCTTCCAACTAAAATCTTTGGAATTTCTCAGTATTGCTCTCATTGTACTTTTTGATGCTAATTTTGAATGACTTTCGAGCTTTTCTCTGTCATGTGAGCAGCAACAATGTGCAACTATAATAACCAGCTCACTTTGCTCGTTGGTTGTAGCCATGACTTGCGATTGACTAGAAACTAACTAGAGAACTACTGCCTGAGCTGTTCTCAGCTTCTAATGTATTCAAAAAATCTAGGACATAGTACAAGTTACGAGAACTATTTAGAATGGGATAGAAGCTGCATATTCTTAAAAAAAAGTATCATTAAAGCATAAAATTGTTCAAATGTATCATTAACATCTCTAACACAAGCTATTTCTGCTTTTTGTCATTGGTTTATGCCATTTACAGCCAGAAAAAATACTTACTAATCAAATAAAACTGATGTGTGAATAAAGGCGTTGACACTGATTACTGGATATAAATCATCTTGGACATGGCATTTTTTTGTAAAACTGAACAAAGACCACAGAAATAGTTAAAATGTATGACACAAAAAACAGAGGAAGTTAGAATAACCCTATTAGTTGAATAAAAAAATAACTATAAATTCAAATTTGGCATGGGGATGAATAATTCTGGACTTTACTGTACATTAAAAGATCAGTCAAAATTTCAAACATGAAAAAACAAAACAAAACCCTAAAGCAAACCAATAAATACTGTACAGCATTAAATATTTACAGACTCCCTATATACTACATATTGTGATAATGAGCAGTAGAAACACTATTAGTGGTTTCAGGGGGAGGAAATGCATGTGACCAGGGAATGACAGCACAGGAAAATACTGGCCTTGGAAGTGTTATGAGTGAACCATACTGTGAATGCATTTACATATTCTTTCATCACATTATTGTGCTTCAAAGTTGGTAATAAATTCCAGTTGAAAGTTACTCCCCTGTCATCATGTCCATTATAAACATTCAGTTAAATATTACAGGCTTCCTAAATGCAAGTCAAATAATTTAAATAAGCAACATAATGTATACCAAAACAATACAAATCTCTTGCTCAAGTAACAGAAGTGAAATTCTACTTAACGAGATGTAAACAGCTTCAAATGAATTCAAGTGCAGAACGATCCACAGCTTTTGTCCCTTTCATCCTCACACAGTCCTTTAAGTCGTACCGCTTCTAGCAGGGTGCAGAGTTGGTTAATCACTGAAAGCAACACACATAAGACAGATTTATCACTGACTAAAATCACAGATTATATTTTATATACATAAATGGGTCATTCCAGGATTGGAGGACATTTTACGTCCCACTCATCAAATTTCAAATGGACAAAATAATAAAAAATGCAGTTGTTGTGTAAATTTACTTGTCCTGAGACCAAATCTAAAAAATCTAGGAGAAAATAATGTTTAAAATACCGAATAAGTCTAGAGTTCCCCCTAAAATGTCATTTTTCTCTTGTCCCACCCCCTTGATGATCAAATTGAATCTCAAATAAAACAGTTAAAATGAAATTTAAACCTCCTTTATTTTGGTATTACTTTTTTCATTGATGTCTCTGGTAATTGTGGGAACTTTTAATCAATATAATAATTTTAAATTATAATTATTATGCATGTGTCCTACAACAACCCTGTTGGCGTAATCCTTTTTAGCTGGTAGAAGAAGAAGAACAATGAATCACATGAAACGCTGGAATTAACTTCATCAAACAGTTTTCCAAAAGAATGGGTAGAAGAAGCTATGTCCTCTCTTCTATTTTTCATATTCTCTCAAGTTTGTTCTCCTGGTCAGCAGTAACAGCTAGCTAAATATCTAGCTTCTACTGCTGAGAAAAAGCTAACATTAGCATGGATTAGCAACCCTGTTACTGTGAATAGAGTAGGGTTAGAAAACAACACATAAAACATGGAATAAAAATGGTACCATTGATGTGAAAGCTGAGCCAATCCAGCCTTTGATAGTTTATTACCTATTATTGATGAATATGGAGCAGAAAATTGTAAAAGAGAACATTTATTTTTCAAAAATGTGAAGCCCAAATGTCCTCCAGTTCTGAAATGACCCAAATATAACAACAACTGAAAGAGGCTGCAGTGAAAAGAACAAATGCAAAACGGTCACAGGCCTGGTGCAGTTATTGCAAGCAAAGGATTTACGATTAAATATAAACTAAATATAATACTAAATATTAAGTCTTATTCGTTTTAATCTATTAAATAATTAAAAAAACTGGTGTTCCAGTACAAATAATGCTATCTTCTAAGTTGTGTATCAGATCCAGATGTAAATACCTGGAAATAAAAGATGAAATGTTGATCTCTCGTCTCATATTCATCGTTTGATGTCAAACCCAAATGTTTTCACTGTACAGCAAAGATAAAGGAATGGACCTCACTGTTCCAATACTTTTGGAGGGGAGTGTATATATATGTATAAATACAGGCTTCAAATAAATCTCCTGTTTTGTTCTCCAACATGCTTTCACATTACGGTCTTTCTCACCTGACGTTTGAAGGTCAGACGCCGGAAGAACTTGTAGATCTCGAAGGCGCTCGGTTTAATGGGCCCTCCGTTCTTATTGGTTTCTCCTAGTCTGACAATCTGCCCTTTGGTGATAGCAGCTCTGAGGCTCATGCTCTTGACTATCCGAGCACCAGGCTCAGAGTCAGGCGTTGGTCTGGAGGACACGGTAATGTAGGAGGCGTCTTTCTGATGCTCCTGGTAGCTCACTGTCAGAGAGCAGGAAGGAGAAAATAGAACATTTTCATTACCTGAATACATGCATCACATAAGGAACGTCTATGTGGACAGGTTTTTCTTACATAGGAATTTAGAGCAAAGGGATTATTTTAAAAATACTTATTACTATGCATTAACATCTGAACCTTGAAACTCGTAGGTTTAAAAGGCATGTTTTTTGTGTTATTTTTTTTTTAACAAAATCCTAAATTGAAACTGTTTATCAGTGAGAAACTGCAAAATCAAAAGAAAAAAATCAGATTTTCAACTTTCTAACAGTCCTTGATTACACTATCTTTCAACAGTTTGGGGTCACTTAGAAATGCCCTTATTTTTGAAAGAAAAGCACTGAGTGAAGATGGCAGCATGATAACATTAAATGAATCAGAAATGCAGTCTAGACATTGTTAATGTGGTAAATGACTATTCTAGCTGGAAACGGTTGATTTTTAATGGAATATCTCCATAGGTTTACAGAGGAACATTTCCAGCAACCATCACTCCTGTGTTCTAATGCTACATTGTGTTAGTTAATGGTGTTGAAAGGCTAATTAATGATTAGAAAACCCTTGTGTAATTATGTTAGCACATGAATAAAAGTGTGAGTTTTCATATAAAACATGAAATTGCCTGAGGGACCCCAAACTTTTGAATCGTAGTGTATATAAAGCGTAATGTGCAGTTCAATCAGGAAAATGACAACACCTAAGCTTAAAAGAGAGAGATAGAGATAGGTGAGTCTTCCAGTGAAATTCACTGGATTTTGGTTGATTTTTTTCTGAATGTTCTTAAAAAACATTTTTTTTTCAACATTTCTTTTTTTCCACCAAAAAATGTTCAAAAATCTCCCAAAAATGTTGGAAATGTGGAAGTTTTCACTGTGAAAATATTTATTTTTTTCCACATTTTCAAACTTTAAAACGGGTCAATTTTGACCCGCAGGATGACACGAGGGTTAATTGACTCCTCTGACTTGTCTCCTGTATGTTGTTTGTAACAAAATGTAACAGGAGCAAAGACACATCCAGGAGCTCCTTGAGGTTCAGAGAGTTTAAGCAGACGTTTTTCTACGGTATGTTGTGGCTAAAGTGCATTTTAACCACGGTGACGTTACCTGCAGATGTGACTGTAGTGTCCGTGGTACTGGTGAGCTCCAGCAGGATTAAGGGATACGCAGGATGCAGCAGGAAAAGTTTTCTGATGAGCGGCTCTGGTGCAGCAAGACCTTGTGTCACCTGGACAGCCAGAGTGGACAGTTTAGAACACTGGGTTTCAAAGTCAAAGATAACGGAGTGAAATAAACGGCGCTCGTGATTTCTACCGAAGCTGCTCTTTCTGTTTTATACAGTGTTTGTATTCCATCAGCAGATCTGCCTTAATGATCTCTAAGGGAAGACTCACCGTTGTCTTGGTAACATTTCTCTGTGCTTTGATTGGTTCGCTGGCCCAGAATAGGAACGCTGATTGGCCGGTTGAGGTGGAGATTGCAGATGCTTCCAAAACGAGATGAGGACACACAAACTCTGACGTCCAGAGAACGTCCCTGTTTGCTCCATCGACGATCTGCGTCTGAAAGACAAAGAAGAGGGAAAAACTGTCAAATTAGAACTAACATGCATGACAGTATAAGATGCCACCAAGTATGTCAGCCTTTGAATTCATGTAACCCTTGAAAATAAAGTATGAGAGGTTCACCTTCATGGTACCGTTTGCTGAATGCTGAATGAAAAGATCAAGGATTCCATCATCATTGAAGTGTCCCAGGGTTGGTTGACTGTCAGAAAAAGAACTCATTTAGGAAGATACTGATCCATACTTTGTTTTGTGCTTTCATGTAGGGTTTTTTACACTAGTGAGAGGATGTATGAAACCAGAGCTGTCTGATTTCACGCTAACTGCTTTGTATTTTTTAATCTAATCATAAAAGCTAGTATTTTTGGCATGAACAGACATGAAAAAAGAAATGCAGTCCGCTGTGACACAGAGCTGTGCAGGGCTGTACCTGTGGATGGGAGCTGAGTTGAAAGTCCATTCTTTTCTTAAGTCCTTCTGTCTGAGAACTGACAGCTTGCTGGATCCGTACACCAACACCCAGTCACTTCTGCTGGCGTTCAGGTTCGAAACCGTGTCCAGGTTGTTGTGGTTGTTGCCAAAACCAGTCACAAGAGGGAGCAAGAACTCCGCATGCTCAGCTCCTCTGGAGAGGAGAAGACTTCATTTAGTCAGACACAACATTTAAACTAATCTAGATGTGTCACTGGAGGGCTGCACAGTAGATCAGTGGTGAGCACTGTCGCCTCGCAGCTAGAAGATCCCCGATTCGGGGCCTGGGATCTTTCTGCATGGAGTTTGCATGTTCTCCCTGTGCATGTGTGGGTTTTCTCTGGCTTCCTCCCACAGTCCAAAAACATGCTGAGGTTAATTGGTGATTCTAAATTGTCTGTAGGTGTGAATGTGAGTGTGCTTTTTGTTTGTCTCTATATGTAACCCTGTGAAAGACTGGTGACCTGTCCAGGGTGTCCCCTGCCTTCACCCTAATCCCGCTTTTCCACTAGCACCTACTCAGCTCGACTCTACTCTGTTTGTGAGGTTTTCTATTAGGACTAGTACCTGGTACCAGGTACTATTTTAGTACCTATTCAGCCGGGGTTCCAAGCGAGTTGAGTCGAGCCGATAATGTGACGTCTACAGAGTGCAGGCCACTGATTGGACAGGGAGCGATGACACACAAGACCTGTACAGTGGGTGAATGAAGAGGCTGAGACTTTTCTGTATTTGGTGGCAGACCAAAGAATACAGAGGGAGCTGGACGGTGCGACTCGCAACAAGAAAGTTTATCAGGAGGTCTCTGAGCAGATGTCTTGTGTTCCGAAGTGCGTACTTTTTCTGTTTACTTACAGTACGTTCTGTCTTTACAAAGTAGCGGACATCCTGGTATTTAATCCTTTCCATGGTACTATTTATATTTGAATGCACA
Organism: Amphiprion ocellaris; assembly: GCF_022539595.1. Classification (NCBI taxonomy): domain Eukaryota; kingdom Metazoa; phylum Chordata; class Actinopteri; family Pomacentridae; genus Amphiprion; species Amphiprion ocellaris. The sequence goes on along the minus strand of NC_072784.1, from coordinate 6,983,005 downwards.
ACTGAGGAGTGGTAGAGCGGCAAAGACACATAGTTCTAGTAAAGGTGCTCTAGCAAGGACATGATTGAGAGGAAGCAGCCAAAGTGGGTAATAGGAAGATGTTATTTAAATGTGTTACGTAGTGATATAGATAAGCAACAGAAGAAATGGTTGGTGATGTGTTTTCTGTGTTAAAGATAACTCCATTCGGTGTGGACTTTGGGTTTTGTAGGTTTGTAGGCCTTTAACGTGCACAAAAAAGCAGCTATATAACATTGAACGAAAGTGGGGAATAAACAGAGTATGGGGCTCTTTAATCTATGAGATATTGATTTAAGCATGTATTCAAAAGATTAAACTATCTGTAATGTTTAAAATTCAATTATGATTAACAAGTCTAACATTTTCTCTCTAACTCCAGTGGAAGAAATAACATCAGCACTGGTTCAAGCACCACAGGGTTTGTAAAGGTGCCTCCTTCATGCCATCTGATTAGAGGTTTAACATTTAACAGACAAATAAGACCTTGTAGAGTGTAACAAGAGCTACATGCCAGCCACTGAGGCGTACCTGTAAATGTGAATGAAGGAGGATAAATTGGTTTTCTTGAGTCCTTCCCATCCTGGATCCCTCTTTCTAAGTGCCTGGGTTATGGGCATTTTGGAAGTGGCGCGAATGTAGATGTCTCGCAGAGAGATGGCCTCGACATTACCTGAAGGAACACGCATCAACACAAAGATTTATAAAAATGTAGTTGAGCAGAATAAGTCGCTTAAGTGTTTTTTTTTAAAAATATTTTCATTTTTCTCCTTCTACCTAGTCCAAAGAGGATGTAGTACGCCCCGTGTTGCGTCTCATGCAGCAAAGGACCAATCAGCCTTCCTTGTCCGGTGAGGTTGAAAGGCACGGGATGTCCGAGCATCGCACCTGTCCGTCCTGAGATCAGCGTCAGGGAGAGATCCAAAGCCTGAAAAATTGAATTCAGCAAAAAGGAAACGGCATGTAGTCACTGAATGTAAAGGCCTGAAGACATGATCTGTGAACTTTCAGCTCATAATCACTTCACTGATATTGTGAAGAAAAGTGCCAGGGGTCATACAATGTGATGTTTTTTCTTTAAAAATAGGATACACTTTTTAAAATTAGAAATGAAAAATTAAAAATATAGGATAAATAAACTTAAATTTTAAAAATAGGATAATTTTTTAAAATACTATATTTTTTCTTTAAAAATAGGATACTTTTAAAAAAAATTAGAAATAAAAAATAAAAATAGAGGATAAATAAAATTCAATTTAAGAAATAGGATAATTTTTTAAAAATGTGATATTTCTTTCTTTAAAAATAAAATACATTTTTTAAAATTATAGATTAAAAACAAAAAATATAGGATTAATAAAATTACATTTAAAAAAATAGGATAATGTTTTAAAAATATTATTTTTTTCTTGAAAAATAGGATAGATTTTTTTTTTTTTAAGTTAGAAATAAAAAAAATAAATATGGGCTAAATAAAGTGACATTTAAAAATTACAACTGTGTAAAACCCTGATTGTAGATTTTCACCCAGTACAGTTACATTGCAGTTGAAGTTACATGTACAATGTTTCTGTGCAACTTAATATACACATAAATGAGGAAAAGAGGGAGGTGGCCGACGTAGCTATACCTCATCTACAGGCAGGGTGGCAACGAGCAGATCTGGAACCGAGTCGCCCTGGAGGTCTGGAAGCAACACCGCCTGGGATTCAATGTTCTTCAGCATGACGGGCCACAACTTCTCCCCTGAGGAGTGAAAGGAAGCTTCTTTGAACCTGTTCTCAATGCTTTGAACACTCAAGGTTGAGCGATCATATTCACTTTATGTCACTTTATGACTTTTTTCCTTGGATCTGATTGAGGAAGTGAACAGAAATCCATCCTAAAAATCTGCTTTTTCTATCTGATCACAACAAATAATAACCAGATTACAGACTTTGTGGAAGAAAGACTAAAAGACAGCGTAAGAATAAGTATTAAAGTTGTGCAGAAGTTGGCTCTGGTTTACAATCTAAGTGATATAAACAGATTAGTAGAAGCCTACATAGCTTATATGGCCTTTTTCCCCCCTAACCTGTGGTGCCGTTGACAGCCATGATGATGGATTTTCCAATGAGGAGACACACAGGTGAGGGTTGGGTGGTGAACTGCAGACCACACTGGATGTACATCACAGACTCCCGCATCACTTTCCTCCACAGCACCTGACCGCTGACGGCAGAAACAGCCACCGCACTGTAAACTAGGAGATAAAATCCAAAAAATCAGGAAAACATACAGGATGTATAAATGTCAACTAGATTAAAGAGGACAGAAGAGGTGTAACTGTTAGGTAGATACAGGTTTTTAGTAATTTGGCTCAGGACTTAAAGTAACGGATTCATTTCACAGATTAGATCAGTATAAACAGTAGGTATGACGCATGCATACAGGAAGGATATTTTGAGACATTCTCTGCCTTTTTATTCTTATTCTTAAAGTTTCTGTTGTGTTTAAGGCCCTACTCATGGTCCATGAGTCTCTGAATGATTTGAGACCAAAATATATCTGAGATATGCTTGCTTCAGCCTGGATGGTCGCTCAGATCTGCAGAAACTGGGCAGTTAGTGGTGCACAGAGTTCAGACCAGACAAGGTGAAATGGATTTTTAGTCATTTTCCTGCTGGACCGAGATGTGGTCAATATTTAAATTTAGCTGATGACTGTTCTTTCCTCCACAAGTAATCAGTTTTATAATAAAGTCTGATCTAAACTGAATGTACTTCTATTAATTCTTTTGTTACTCGGCCAAGGAACGTAGTGGAGTTATGTGATGTACATTTGTCTGTCTGTCTGTTATTCTGTGTGCAACATTACTGAAAAACAGACGGAATGAAATGTTCAGTGAAGGTCAGAAATGACACAAGTACCGCCTGATTAGATTTTGGTAGTAATGTGGCTTATAGTCTGGATCCATGGATTTGTTAAAGATTTCTGTATCATTGCGAAATGTCAGCTGCCTACATCAATTCCCGTCGGCTGCTACATATTTCGGTCATGCAATCCGGTATACGTACATAAAGTACACATGCAAAACACGTGCCTGTGCTCAGTGCAAGGTCATTTTGTTTGTGGGTACATCTATATTAAATGGCCACATTATATGTTGCCCTGATTTCTGATCATCAATAACTGATAAACAAACGCTGCATTTAAAAAAAAAATGCTGCATTTTTCTGACAATGCCATATGGGGGAATGAACAGCCTTGGAGGAGTGCTGCACTCTCTGAGTGCTTTTCTGTTGTGAATTTAAGTCGCTTCCTTCGTCGCAGATGCCATCTGTGTAGGTGCAGGACCACCAGATATAAAAACTCATTTGTCCCTGCTACCACTGTGTTTTTATTATACAGCATGATGTGATTTATTTTGCTTTTATTTATTCACCTTTATCATCATATTTCTTTTGTCTTAAATTGATGATGATTTCATTATTTTTTAATAAGGTTTATTTTATTGTTAGCATAATGTTTTTTCATCTATTGTGTTGGTTTAGAGTGTGGTAAACCTGTGTGCCACTGTGGTGTTCTGCTGGCTGCAAGGTCAAAGATTAGCTCGAACCTTGAACAGCAATATAATATGTATAAGGTGGAGTTTTATATTGTGTGGGCATGAATGTTTGTGGGAACAGAGGTGTGTGTGGGAATGGTCAAATATCCAATGGGATTAAGAAAGCAGTCCAGCTAAATTGCAAGTACAAGTTGTATCTCATTTCTTCCAGCACATTATTTCTATAATCAGCATAAATGGAAAATAAATCTGAATCAAAGGTAAATATGGAGTAGCTTCTCTGAAAAATATCTGTTTCAGAAGCTCAGTCACCATAAATGTGATGTTTGTGGTGTAATCAAAGTTCACACTGATGAAACTCATGAACAGTCTTGACCTTGAACATATGTTGCTTTAAGTTATAAGTGAGTTATTAAGATGTTTTTATTATTATTATTATTATTATTATTATTATTATTATTATTATTATTATTATTATTATTATTATTATTAATAAGATGTCATTTTGTGGCACTGAAAAAATAGGTAGTAAGTAATAAATGCAAGAACCTCTGTGATATAAAAAGAATCCTGCTGAATTAATTCATTTAATCATCAGGACATGGAAGTAAAACAGCACTCAGTGGCCATGCCTGAAGAATTCCTCACATACCTTTGTTCCCTTGTGTGGTGTGGGTATCATTGGTCCAGCCGGTAACACCCAGAAACACATCCTCCACCGAATCCCCGTCCACGTCCCACAAAGCCAGTGCGGGTGGAGTGACACCTAAACAGCAAGAAGAAAACAAACTGAACAGTTTCTAGCTGCAGAATCACAGTCAGTGTTTGCTTTTAGCAGCTGCTTCAACAATGAGCAGGCTGGTTTTGTAATGAGTGAAGGTCAAAGTGTTCTGCTGAGCAACGCTTTGTAACTGCAGGAGAAATGGGGGGAAATGGAAGAATCATAGAAAGCAACTGAGTATGAAGACATTAAATTTACTAGCTGGGTTTTCTGTGTACATATAAATACATATAATACATACTGTTAAGTCCATAAATATTTGGACACTGGTGCAATTTTCAGCATTTTGGCTCAACAATGGATTTGAAATTAAACAATCAAGATGTGTTTTAAGTGAAGACTTTCAGCTTTAATTTCAGGGTGTCTACACTACCAGTTAAAAGTTTGGACACACCTTCTCATTTAATGTTTTTTCTTTATTTTCATGACTATTTACATCGTAGATTCTCACTGAAGGCATTAAAACTATGAATGAACATATGGAATATTTTAGATTCTTCAACATAGCCACTCTTTTTTTTGATTGCTGCTTTGAACACTCTTGGCATTTGTCCATGAGCTTCATGAGGTAGTCTCCTGAAATGGTTTTCCAACAGTCTTGAAGCAGTTCCTAGAGATGCTGAGCACTTGTTGGACAGTTTGCCTTCACTCTGCGGTCCATCTCACCCCAAACCATCTGGACTGGGTTTTGGTCATCTGAGCAGCACTCCATCACTCTCCTTCTTGGTCTCTAGGATGCTGTGGTAGCCATGTTGGTTCAGTGTGCCTTCAGTTTGGAATAAACCCCCAACAGTGTCACCAGCAAACTACCCCCACACCATCACACCTCCTCCTTCATGCTTCACGGTGGGAACCATGCATGTAGAGACCATCCGTTCACCTTTTCTGGTCTCACAAAGACACGGCAGGTGGAACCAAAGGTCTGAAATTTGGACTCATCAGACCAAAGCACAGATTTCCACTGGTCTATTGTCCATTCCTGGTGTTTCTTGACCCAAACTAATCTCTTCTGTATGTTGCTTTTCCTTCGTAGTGGTTTCTTAGCAGCTATTTGACCACAAAGGCCTGATTGTTCAGTCTCCTCTGAATGTTGATGTAGAGATGTGTCTGCTGCTAGAACTTGGTGTGGCATTTATCTGGGCTGTAATCTGAGCTGCTGTTAACTTGTGATTTCTGAAGCTGGTGACTCGGATGAACTTATCCTCAGCAGCAGTGGAGACTCTTGGTCTTCCTTTCCTGGAGTGGTCCTCATGGGAGCCAGTTTCATCGTAGCGCTTGATGGCTTTTGTGACCTCACTTGGGGATACAGTCAAAGTTTTTGCAATTTTTCGGACTGACTGATCTTTAGTTCCTAAAGTAATGATGGAGTCTTGTTTCTCTTTACTTAGCTGATCGGTTCCTACCATACTATGAATTCTAACAGTTGTCAAACAGGGCTGTCAACTGTGTACCAACCTGACTTCTGCACAACACAACTGATGGTCCCAACACCATTAAGAAGGCAAGAAATTCCACAAATTAACCTTGACAAGGAACACCTGTGAAGTGAAAACCATTTCAGGAGACTACCTCACAAAGCTTATCGAGAGAAGACCTTGGGTGTGCAAAACAGTAATCAAAGCAAAGGGTGGCTGTTTTGAAGAACCTAAAATATAAAACATGTTTTGACTTATTTCACACTTTTTTGTTTACTACATAGTTCCATATGTGTTCATTCATAATTTTGATGACTTCAGTGAGAATCTACAATCATGAAAATAAAGAAAAAACATTAAATGACAAGGTGTGTCCAAACTTCTGACTGGTGGTGTACATCCAAACCAGGTGAATTACAACACATTTTAGATGTGCCCTGCACCTTTTTAAGGAACCAAAAGTAACTGGACAACTGGCTGCTCAGTTGTTCCATGGTCAGGTGGGTGTTATTCAGATAAAAGGAGCAGATAAAAAGTCTAGAGTTCATTTCAAGTGTGGTGTTTGGTAAGGTCACTTCTCATTATGAAGTCCAAAGAGCTACCACTATCAGTGAAACAGGCCATCATGCATCTCATGTACCAACAGCAGAGTTATTAATACCTACTGCCCCCTTGAACTAGAGACAATGACCGTCATGTGCAGGCCCATTTATTTGCCGAGAGAGATAACAGTCGTACTTGTTATGGCTGTGTATATATCACCTGATGCTAACATTAGCATAGCTCTCTCTGGCTCCAAGACGTACTTAGCAGACAGACATTCAGGAAATTGTGTCAATGTCCAAATATTTATGGACCAGACTGTATAAAATCCAGGTAAAAATACATCAGTAAAGACACGTTACTGACGCACGGACTGTTCATGTCGAGACAGAGCTTGTGGTTGGTGGAATTATGGTCTGAATCCTGTATAATCACAGGCAGATAATTAAAGGGTAAACCATCATTGTCTCTCCACCCTCCAGACTCCTGAGTTAGTGTTTAAAAAGTGAGCTTTTTACTCGTGTCACAACTCACCATACAAACCTACAAACCCAGCTAGAGTTGTGTTATTCTAAATACATTCTGGGAAGGTTCTGGTAATGTTTTCAGCAGGAAGTTTCTTTCTATTCCCTGAATGCCGTCCTTAAAGGCAGAAAAAAGTTCTCTAAATATCTTTTTCTTTAAACATTTTCTGAATTTTACTCATTTTTTGAAAAATATTTACAAGAATTTTCTTGCCAAATTTGGAGTATTTTTTTTAACAAAACTTTTAAGGGAAACTTTTAAGGAATTATTGGAATTTTCTTCTTGAAGGTTTTAGCAAAAAAAAAATAAAAAAATCCCCAAATTTCTGAAAATTTGCAAAAACCTTCAGGAAGAAAATTCCAATAATTCCTTAAAAGTTTCCCATAAAAGTTCTGTAAAAAAAAAAAAAAAAAAAAAAATACTCCAAATTTGGCAAGAAAATTCTTGTAAATATTTTTCAAAAAATGTGTAAAATTCCTCCAAAGAAATCTCAAAAATATCTGAAGTGATTACATTTATATCAGTAAAACTTCTAATATTTTCTTTAAGTACATCCAGAAAAAAATCAACCAAAATCCAGTGATTTTTTGTGAATGTTCTTTAAAAAAAAAAGTTTTTTTACAAATTTTTTTACATTTCTTTTTTTTTCCCACCAAAAAAATGTTCAAAAAATTTCCCAAAAATGTTGAAAATGGGGAAATTTTTACTGTTTTGTCCTGACAACACAAGGGTTAAAACATGATGTCTTAATTAACTTTTACCTTCTAGGAGTACTAGTTGAAATGAGAAATATCCTCAAAACATTCTTTGAACATAAGACTAAAACATTATTAGAACTTGTGAGGACATTCCCTGCTTGCTGGGCATTAGAAGAAGCTCTTATTTTTCAGTTTTATCTTTTACCCTCCGTGAACTCTGAGTCTGGATGTATTCCAGGTGTATTATATGTGGAAGTAACAACAATATGCAAACTGAAAATGTCTGTACTGTACCTCCTGCGTCTCCCAGTGCTTTCTCCCACTGCAGCGTCTTCCCCAGTTCCCCCTTCTGGCAGGGGATCAGGAACGCACACAGCAGCACCAGCAGCATGGCAAAGACCAGAGGCACCAGGAAAAACGCACTTCGGACGGCATTCTTCACCCTCATCCTCTTCTCCTCCGCCTCGGCGCTGTGAACCCCCAGCCCGGCGCCCCCCAAACCCCCCGACCCCCGCCTGTCCTCCCCCGTCCTCTCCCTTCCCGAGTCCCCGTGGCTCCAGTACTGGACGCCCTTCATGGCCTCCCTGTCCTGCCTGGACTTGCTGGGGAGATGCTCCCTCCACTCGTCCTCCTCTTCCTCCTCGTCCTCCTGCGCCTCATCTGGGGCTCCCACCAGCCGTCCGGATCTGCCGCCCCGCAGCTTGGAGGAGCCCGAGCCCAGGCAGCCGTCCCTGCCCAGGCCGTTCCGGGGGTAGTTGAGGACCAGGTCATCCTCTTCGCTCTCGTCCTCGCTGTCCGCTTGGGTGAGAGGGTCGTACTCGCCGAGCTCTGAGCCCTTCTTCCCTGCAGGAAGACATAGGAAGGTGATGAGAATCAAATGTCCTGTTTGGGTACTCATTTAGAATAGAATAGAATAGAATAGAATAGAATAGAATAGAATAGAATAGAATAGAATAGAATAGAATAGAATAGAATAGAATAGAATAGAATAGAATAGAATAGAATAGAATAGAATAGAATAGAATAGAATAGATTAGATCATTAATGTCACTGTCACAGAAAACAATGAAAATCGGTTTGGTATTTAAAATCTGAGCAGGATTATTGTCCTGTGAAACCTGCTGATTTACTATATTAGGATTATATTGTATGATGCAATAATGGATTTTTTTTTTTTTGCTTTGCAGATAAGGGTCTTATTGTAAATTCTATTCTATTCTAAAGAAAAAAAAACACAAGAAAAAAACATGCCTTGGGGATCATTAAAGTATGTCTATTCTATTCTATTCTATTCTATTCTATTCTATTCTATTCTATTCTATTCTATTCTATAATAATGCATTTTATCTAACAAAATCCCCGAGTAGTGAAATATACCACCTTTTTTCCCCAGAAGTAAGTCCATAAAGCAACAAAACATAAAGCATTCATGCATAATATTAAGCTATAATCATATAATTATAATACGGGTTGCATATATGTTAGTTTCATTTATAAAAATCAATCAATAATAAATATATTGCAATTACTGTAGCATGATCATAACTAAGACATTATTAAAGCGACAGCAAAAAGTGTTAACAATGAAACAACAGATATTATTACACTCCTGCACATCATGCATAAACAAATAAATAAAGACAGTGCATGTTGTGTTGTCAACATTAGCTAGCGGCTAGCAGCAGCAGCAGACAGGCAGCATGCAGCTCAAACATCATCCAGGTTATATAAGTTCTGCTCAGTGCTCTGGGATGATCCAGATGAAAACACTGTAAATAAAAAAAAAACAAACAAAAAAAAAAACAATGGGATGCGTGGAATGAATCAGTTGCATTTAAAGAGCGGAGCAGCGATGTGGACCATCACAGGAGCGTCTGTGGTTCCAGAGAACCGGCTGCTCCTCCTCACGTCTCCTTCTGGTTTCTGTCCGCTAAAGATTCACATCTTACCGGGCAGTTTGAGGGCTCGGGACAGAGCTGCAGCCATTTCTCCTCCAACCGATCCGCCAGATACCGACGTGAGGCAACGGTGATGTGCAGCTCCGAGCCACCGACCCTGCAGATTGGATCTGCCGCGCTGCACCCTGGGAGTTGTAGTTCTGCAACCACACTCATAAAAACGCTTCAGAATAGAATAGAATAGAATAGAATAGAATAGAATAGAATAGAATAGAATAGAATAGGCTTTTATTGTTACTGTTATTAAAAAAAAAACAACGAAACTCACTTTGGCACTCTCTGTATAAGCAGAATTAAAAGATAAATTATATAAAGCAATAATTATACTAGAAAAGTTCCAAAACACACATTTGGATGTATATTTTACCTCCGACTCCCCCCCTCTTTAAAAAAAAAAAAAAAATAGTAAAATAGACATCCATTTTTAAAAAAAAAAAAAATTTGGACTTCTATTTTACTTTCCCCCCTTCCCAACAATGATGGATGGAATTTTACAATACAAATCCTTAACCCTCCTGTTGTCCTCATTTACGGGCACCAAAAAATATTGTTTCCTTGTCTGAAAAAAATCCAAAAAATCAGCAAAAAAAATCCCCCAAATTTCTGACAATTTGCAAAACCTTCAGAAAGAATATTCCAATAATTCCTTAAAAGTTTCCCTTAGAAGTTTTATCTTTAAAAAAAAATCCCCAAATTTGACAAGAAAATTGTTGTAAATATTTTCAAAAAATGAGTAATAATCTTGCAAAAAAATCCTAAAAATATCTAGTGATTACATGTATATCAGTAAAACTGCTAATATTTTCTTTAAGAATATTCACAAAAAATCAACCAAAATCCAACAAAATTCGCTGGATTTTGGTTGATTTTTTTGTGAATGTTCTTAAGAATCATTTTTAACATTTCTTTTTTCCCACCAAAAAATGTTCAAAGATTTCCCAAAAATGTTGAAAATGTGGACATCAGAAGTTTCACTGTGAAAATATATATTTTTTTCCACATTTTCAAACTTTAAAACGGGTCAATTTTGACCCAAAGGACAACATGAGGGTTAAAATATTTAGTTTTTTAGTCTGAATTTTCTAAAATGTATGTTCAAATATGCAAGCAGCACATTGTCTGTCTAAATATGTACTTAATTGCATAAATTTCCAGAACAGAACATTTTTTGGTGGGAACAAAAGAAATGTTAAAAATGTTTCTTAAGAACATTCACAAAAAAATCAACCAAAATCCAGCAAATTTTGCTGGATTTTGGTTGATTTTTTTGTGAATGTTCTTAAAGAAAATATTAGAAGTTTTACTGATATGTATGTAATCACTTTAGGTATTTTTAGGATTTTTTTTTGAAGATTTTTACCCATTTTTTGAAAATATTTACAACAATTTTCTTGCCAAATTTGGGGATTTAAGAACAAAAACTTTTAAGCTACATTTTTAAGGAATTATTGGAATTTTCTTCCTGAAGGTTTTGCAAATTTTCATAAATTTGGGGAGTGTTTTTGCTGCTTTTTGGGATTTTTTTCAGACAAGGAAACGATATTTTTTTGGTGCCCTTAAATGAAGACAACAGGAGGGTTAATATAAGTATTCAGGGGAAGTTTCACAGTGATGTCCGTTGTCCATATTTACCTGTAGTGTCTGTCTCCCTTTCAATAGAAAGAAATCCATTAAACTCAAAAACAAATTATGAGTTTTGCACTTTACTGACTATGATATTACATTTGCTTAATACAACACATGATAAAGAGACGATAAACTATGCAGGTTGGTGATTGTGGTATTATTTATTTACGTGCTTCTGTAAGATTTAAATGTTATAATGAAGAAAACCAAACACAAAACTTAGATTTCTGCAACCACAGCCTCTGCTAAGACTGTTTACAATTTATTAGGAGCAGTTCTGTTAATTTGTTTTCTTTTTGACAAAGTTAGGCTTCAGGGAAGGTCCTAGTCCCACGAGGCATCTCGCAAAGTAGGCGAGTCACCTCAGCAGGTAGACCTCTCCCCCTTCAAAAATTCATCTCGTAATGTAAACGAGGACACGGGCGTCACCCCGCGTCGTTATTTTCCTTACTCATCAGTTTAAGGCATAACCAGTCAGCTGCCGAAGACGGAACTACAAAAAATGCCCAGCTACTCTCTATCACGGTGCTACCATTAACACACACGTAGCACTTTGTTCTAGTTTCTAGACGCAGCTGTCAATGTGCGCTGTAATGTCTTATCAGAATTAAATGCTTTCATAGTCTTTCATTTATCATAAACTACATTTCTCGCGCAAAATAAGCATAGTTGTTAAAACAATGTGGCGCAAAGGCTCATGGGTATGCAGGGATGTGCGTTATTTGCGCTCTGACGAGAGCAATCGATCACAGAGTATTTATTAGTAAGGGCGCGTTCTTATTTGATCAGATAATATAGGTGAGTGGAACACTACGACGTGAATCGTTTTTTTAATCTGGAAGGACACCATCGACGAAAACTTAACAATACGCAAAATTCATTGTGAGCCCCCGACAGCCGTTAGAGGTTTTGTCCCGAGCCGGTTTCCATAGTCACTGAAATATTCTGAGGCGCGCACGCGCTGTTGGAAAGTGTGTGAGAAAATGGCAGACGTATCTTTGGATGAAGTTATACGACAGCGCCGTATCAACCTCAAGGCTCCAGCCAAACGGTATGTAAACTTTTACTGCATCGGCGGATATTTGTGTATTTACGACGTAGCAGCACGCTGTAGCATTTCTGAAAGCATTACGAGAACTTGGAGTTGTTGGTAGCTTGTTGCTTATCGTGAGCTAATGTTAGCTACGTGCAGCTAGCAACGATCACATCGCTAATGCACCGCTAAGTAGCTGCCATTAACTGCAGGCCTTTCATTATGAAGCCCTTCTCAGAGAAAATAAGAAAACGCAAGTTAATCGTTTATCCACGACCCATGTGACCGAGCTGGCGGTTAGTGTTTGTGATTAAGCATCAACTGAAAAAAAGATGCAGCGTGGTTGCTTAGCGTTTTGTTTGTAGCTTGACTCGTCCCAATTAGCTGGCTAGTAAGCTAATATTCATGGTGATAGTGAAGAAGGTTATCCCCAGTGATTGAGCAAATTAGGTTGCTGGAAGCACTGGTGCCTTGTCTAAATCAATGTTTAATGCTTCAAATAATGTTCCTCCTCCACTATGTTTCAAAGGAAGGAGGAATCATATTCCTGTTTGCAGAGCTCCTGAGTGCATTTTCTTTAGACAGTCTAAGAAATGATAAAGAAAACGACCTTTCTTACGTTAAGCATCACTAGCAAAATGGTAAATACTTATGTGTATTTCTAGGAATTTTAAAACAGCGTTGCAGCGTTGTCGACACAATCTCATTGCAACAGATCTTTATAGTTTTTAAGTCACTGATATTACTGTGTGCTTAAGTAGAAGGTATCACCATTTATCGAGGGGACTTCCTCTGTCCTGTTATTTATTTAAGCCCCACCTATAGGCAAACCCTGTCAACAGCAAGTTCATTTGCTTGCTACTTAAACACCTGAGAATGTTTTTTGCTTGTTACAGTACTGATGTTGAACTTAAGGAAGCATTCTTCTTTCTTAGGCCCATGTTTGGACGGGGTCAAGGGATGGATGGCAAAAGTTTTGACGCTCGGCAGAAGATCGGGGCTAATGATGTAAGACAGCGACTTGGAGGAGGCACCGGTAAGATATAAGGCATAAGATCATTAATATGCCTAAGCCTTAAGGCCAACTCACGGTTCCTACATGACTGATGCGGACACTGAAAGCAGACACGCATGTGGTTCTATTCATGCTACAGCAGGTTTGCATTGGCCTGTGACGCGGAAGGTCACATTCTGAACACATTTGTTGCTGTGGATGTTTGTGAAAGGCTGTGACCTTGCACTCATATAAAAGACTGGGCTGTAGTAAGTTGTCAGTGTGATGTATCCTAAGGTGTGTCTGGTAAAGTGGACACAGCACCGATGTGGACACACGGATGCATAAAGCGCGAATTGACCTTTATAGTCCTAACTAATCAATGAATGTTCTGTTTTGGGGAGTAAAATTTTGTTTGCTTTCTCACTTCAGGTTTTCAAGTGAAAGATGCCAGAGAAAAGCTGGGTCAGAAGGATGCTCGCTTCAAAATTCGTGGCCGGGGAGGAGCAGGAGCAGTGCAGGATGCTCGTCAGATGATCAACTCACGCAAACAAGGGCAGAATCAGTTCAGCGTGCCTGCACAGATCATTCAAAAGACAGCAGCAGCACACCAACTGCAGAGCCAGACACATGTACCGCAGATACAGATACACACCAACAACAACCTTGCCGGTGTGAACACTAGGCAGTTTGCCCCGAACGTACAAGGACTGAGTGTGAGGGCCACCGTAACACCACAGCTGAGTAGTAACAAAAGAATGATGGATGCTCGTGATAGGCTGAGCCTCAAGAGGAGCATTGGAGGGACACAGATACAAGGAACTGCTGCACCACCTCTAAAAATAACCAAGACCATTCAGGTGAGGGCAAAATGTTTTCCTTTGTTGTAAGAACAGTTACCACATGTATCTTTATGGATTTGTTGATGTGTAAAGCCACATCGACATTGTTATTGTACTTTATTCGTTTCTTCTTTTTACAGCAACGTCCGATCGGGATGTCTGGTGGAATCCGTGCAGCTACACAGGTAGAGGAGTTTTTTTTGTCATATTTAAACATGACAAAAACACTGTGTTGTATTGGCTATTACAGTAAAACATATAACTACTAAAAAGATTGCTGTTTTTTTCCACAGCCAGTCTTAAATGAACTGGATGGGGCCCAAAGTAAACAAATAAAGATCACTACTCCAAACAGTATGCTACAAGCGAGGGTAAGATTGGCTTTTTAAGACTTAGTACAGTGACTCTTAATACAGTTTAGCATGTCTGATCTCTGTTCTCATATTACAGCTAACTCTTCCTTTCTATTTTTATATTTCATGCAGGCCGGTCCAGTGGGCTCCACATTCTCCATGTCAGCCCCCATCACCAAAGTGGTTAAAAATGATGCTTACACTGCCCCACGTCCTCCTGTCCCCGTGGCTCCCACTCGGCCCACCACCAGCATGGCTGCCGCCCGGTCCTCGGCTGCAGCCTTACAGCCAGTCTCTAGGACTCTTCAGCAGAGCACAGCAGAAACCAGCGCAACAGCTCCTTCTCCCCCTCAGGTAGACACTATGGCTTGCATCTGCAGCTTCTTTTATACCTTTGTCACCTTTAGCTTATCTGCAGCTCACAATATGAGTGTAATTTTTCATGATATTGGACAGACCATATCAGTAACCAGATGAATAGGTACCAACGTGCAAATTTAAACAGGTTACCCCTCCATATAAATGACAGAGATGAACCAGAAAAGCACTCAGAGCATAGTCCTCCGCTAAGGCTGTTCATTCCCCCATTGTCAGAAATGCAGCATTTTTTAAATTAGTGTTAAGCAACATGAAATATATATACCTATACTCATTGTGTTTTGGGCCATAAATGGCCAAAATGTTTGACGTGTTAACCTTGAACAACACTTTTGCAGACATTGCTCTATGTCCACCATTTTGTTTGCGTTTTTTTGATTATGTGATGCCGTCTTCCTTCTTTTCTAGCCTGCTTTCAGCCCTTTGGAGGGGACGAAAATAACGGTGAACAACTTGCATCCCCGGGTCACTGAGGAAGACATAGTGGTGAGCAAATCACCATGTTTGCCTGTAGCCTTTCCTTGTGTTTGATATTCAGTGTTGTGCTGCAGCGGCACGATGACTCATCCGGTGTGTGTTTGTACTCCCTATTTGTCCACAGGAGCTGTTCTGTGTGTGCGGTGCCTTAAAGCGAGCACGGCTGGTGAAGGTAGGCGTAGCTGAAGTGGTGTTTGTCCGTAAAGAGGATGCCGTGAGCGCGTACAGAAAGTACAACAACCGCTGTTTGGACGGTGAGTGCCGGTAGCAAGGACACGCACACATCTAATGGCTCTTTGGGCACTGGTTTCTGTTGCTCATGCAGGTCTACGAATACTGTAGCAATTATAAGTTTCTGTTAGAGACAAAACTCCATGTGTTGTTTTTATTGAACTGAAGGATATGTGTAGTCAACATCACTGTGATCGCCACGAACCAGATTGATGATGTTTGTTGTTTTCTGTGTCGTCAGTTTTTCCTTATCTCTTCTTCTTGTCCACCCCCCCAGGCCAACCGATGAAGTGTAACCTTCATATTCAGGGAAATGTCATCACCTCTGATCAGCCCATTTTATTGTAAGTGAGCCCACAAGGCTTCAGACTTCAGACTGTATTTATATGCATGCTTTATTTAGCTTATTTTCAGTCAGCTGCCATTTACCTTGAAGCTGAGGGACTACATCTTATGTCCACCGTTTATTTCTCAGTGACATTAGGATTTGATGAAATCAAGCTTAGTTTCATAGTGTGTCTTAAAGAATTATGACAAACCTTTCGCTTCTTGTTTCCCCACAGGAGACTCAGCGACACTCCAGGTGCAGGCAGCGGCACAAAGAAAGACGGTCTGCCCCCCAACTTGTCGCGCCCCGCCAGCCAGCGAGCTTCGTCTCAGCCCACTCCAGAAGTGGACCCCCAGACCATCCTCAAAGCTCTGTTCAAGTCCACCGCACAGTCCACCTCCACCACCGAGCCCCCCAGCTCGCAGGCCACTGCCTTTCGCATCAAGATATAGGTCACGTCTGATGTCAATATGCCATCTGTTCATATTACTACATTCGGTGTTCACATATAAACCGTGGTTTTCACGTTGACAGCAGGCAGCCCGCATTCTCTCATCAACTGATTTTTACACATTTGATATACATGACTACTGTGGATGTAAAAGTCATAGATAAGCAACATGTTTGTTTTGGTTTTGTGGTATCAGATGTCACCAGTATGTTTCTGAAATGGACCAGGGGAAAGAGGGGTGGGGGGGATTTTTTTTTTAATTTTATTTGATGCCAGTCCATTTGGATGTTTTTGTTTTTTTTTTTTAATTTTTTTTTTCCATAAATTGTCCCAGTTGTCTTCACTCATCCCACCTCCCAAAATGGGACAACAGAGGGGAAAAGATCTGAAAAAAACTAATTGACATTTGAGTGTCATTGTGTTTAATAAGGGATACATAACATTTAAGGCTGAATACCTGCACAGATGTGTTCAGTTATATTGTTAGTACCTCTTTTTGGGTTGCCTTGGTGTGTACAGACCACAGAAAGAAACATAGTAGATGCCACATCTGGCTTGAACCAAGAAGATGTCTTTCTAGCTGAAATAACGAAAAAAAACACATCTGTAAATCAGGGACAGACAGAAACTTTAACACCATAACTCCAGTAAACCAGTTCTCAAGTATTCCTATTGTGTTGTTTTCTTTTGCTTTATCATCTCTGTGGCATCCGGACTCTTGTATGCTCCGTTTGTGACTGGTTTTACTTGGTTGTGTAGTTTTGGAGCAGTATATGTTTAATTCTTTTTAGTATGCATTACCCTCAATACATGTGGAAGGACTGTAAATTACTTTCCGTCGCTCTCTTGGTCTGTTTGTCGAGAGGGAACAAGTGATCAGGTCTTTCTGTGAAATGTCGCCATTAAATATTTAGCTTTGTAAATTTTGTCTGAGACTCCTCTTTGCTGGCCATATGATGAGGACGATGATGGCATGTAAGCTTTCCAAAAACTGCACGAAAACAAGCTCATTTGTGACATAATATTTTTTTACAATTTCCATATCTTTCAGTAAATTACACATTTTCAACTAAAACAGTTTAAATGGCGTATAGCTGACACACTGAAACTTAAACCAAGTGCTTGAAATTCTCATCTAAAAAAGGGACATCTAACATTTAAACATGTAATGACAATTAATTGAACATTGTTGGAATTCTACCCTTCTAAACAGAGAACTGTGTAATAATATATATCTACAGATAAGCCCAATATTATTCATGCCCATGCCAAACTTTGATTATTACACTATAACACTTCTTCACCACTTTGGCTGTATGTTTCAGATCATTGTCTTGTTGGAAGGTCCAATCCTGCCCAAGCTCAAATTTTTCTGCGGATAGCAAGCATTGCTCATCCCTATGTTTGGCTGTTTGAATGCCTCTCTGTTCTTTCTACCAATAAAAACGATATTGCTGTGTCCTAGAAACTCAATTTTCAACACAGTTCATTACAGAACTGACAACCAAAAGCTTTGTCCAGATGATTGGTGTGTCTGTCTTGGAGATCGGTTCAATTTTATTTACATAGTGCAGATTCACAACTTGTGTCATCTCACAGTGGTTTGCATAGTAAGGTACAGAGCTTACAAATTATAAACAGAGAACAGAAAACCCAACAATCTAAAGTTGCTTTTGGATTCCCTATGAGCGATGGTGGGAAAGAACGAAAACAAAAAACAACCTAGAAGTGGGATGGGGTATAAAAACCTCAGACAGAACCAGGCACAGGGAAGGCAGCCATCTGCCTTGACTGGTTGGGTGATGGGGAGTCCTCCTTGTTCAGTGTCCGCTGGGGTGTCTAATTAGGATGTCGGTACAAAAACTGCTCAGATTCATCAGTGCTGTCCTTTGAGATTAGTCACAGTGTTGAACTCCTTTTTTTGGTTTGTTTTTTCATGTTGATGATGATGATTTGCACTGTGGCCACTAGCATTTGAAGCACTTGATTATGGCTTCATCCTTTTCTCCAACTTGTGAGCAGCCAGGTTTCTTTCACTGATGGATCCCAATAACGTGCTCATTGGGTTCTTTGGTTTGAGTCATGACCTGAATAAGCAACTACTGCATCAGCTGTTCTCAGTTTGTTAGAATTTTCTGGAGCATGGTGGAAATTCCAAGGACCATTTGGAAATATATAGAGGCTGCATTTTCTCAACCAAAAAAGTAGCTGTGGACATGGCTTTTTAAGTAAAATACAAAAAGCAACAAAGAAATACTTAAAATTAATCACAAATTTTTCTTCGTATTATTTGTCACTTGTTTGTGTCATTTTCAGCCGGAAGATACCAATGGTGAAATAAAAATTTACTGAAAATCAAAAATAATCTGCTATAATTCCTCGCTCTTCCTGTGACGTTGTACTTCCGGGTTGAAAGCTCACACCAAAATGGCGCCGTCCAAGAAGAAACATGCCAGCAGCCAGCCGTGTATCATTCCTGGAGGTTTTGCGGGTATTTAGAAATTAAATTAGCAACACATTTTTTCAGACTTTCGCTAGCATAGTGGTTTATCCTTCTCTCTTGTTGTGTAAATCGTTTTTTTGGTGCGTGTTCGCACGGTGGCTGCAGACACTGACGTGTTTTTCTGTCCCTCTCAGTGCTTTCCTTACAGTTTAATTCCGACAGCGCTGCACGACACAGTCTGTACGTGAAAGAGCACAAAGTACGAGCTGAGAAAAGTTCCCACAGACCTCTGGACCGGACTTTATTTGTGCTCAACATCCCTCCATACTGCTCAGAGGTGTGTTTCTATCACTATAGCCCGCTCACTGTCGGCTCTGAATGGTGTAAACAGTTCAATAACTGTTGTGGACTGATATTCTTCGCTGTTTTGTGTTTCAGGAAGTTGTCAAAGAATTATTCTCTCAGTTTGGCAACGTTGAGTCAGTGGAGCTAAGAGACCATCCGGGCTCCACTCAGGAATCAGGACCCAAACTGTCCAAGTTCTTCAGACCATCTGGGAAACAGGTGGGCCTGCCTTGATGATCACTTATGTATTCCTTATTTACTCCTGTACACTAACTGTAACTACCTTATTTCTACATTTAACAGTAGGTATTTGCTCCTATGACAAATTGAGGAGTAAAGTTTTACTAGGTTAAAATACAGGACCTCAAGTGGAAACTTAATGTAACAAATACAACTTTTCATTAGAGATTCAAATCTTTAGTTTTTTTGGGGGTTTTTTGGACAGAAATTGTCCAAAATGAAACCAAACTTGAGGCATATATTATATTATGAAGATGAAGTTGGACTGGAATAAAAATTAAGTGGCTTTATATGATTTCTGTAATTTCCAGATTGTTAAACTCAGATTTTAAATGTTAAATCAGCTCCTCACAGCAGCCTAGAGTCCAGATATGATGTTAAAAACCCTCTACAAACCTAATTATGGTTGAATTCTCGCTCACAGTGACTAAAACAGGCCACCCTGGTCACCCTTTGGGCTGTTGTAAAGGACTATATAAACAGACTTCAATTGATTGACTGATCGACTTCGAATTTATCCAGTTAAGAGGTCATTCAGTTTTGAATCATTTGACAGTTAGCTGATATTGCATGGTTGCATGTTCATTTCTGTTGTATATTGTTTAACAGGTTTTTGTTTAACCTCTTATGTCTCTCTGCCTCTTCCAGGGTTTCAATGTCGGCTACGTTGTGTTTAAAAAGTCCTCCAGTTTAACAGCAGTTAAATCACACCCACATGATGTGCCTCTGGTGGTCTGCACAGAGCAGCGTCCAGTTAGAACGGGAGTACAGAGTGAGTGCTTTTATTCATACTAGATTTGATGCTGTCACGTTTTATTCTATGCTTGTTTTGCTTTCTTTGCTTTCACTCTCAATCCTTCTGTGCAAGAATTATTGAAATACTAAGTGAGATTTGTTTTAAAACTTTCTTACTCCCAAACAAGACCGAAATCATGTCCAATTACATTTTTTCACTGTAGAGGACATTGGCCATCAAAGGTTTAAATTGTGCTTCAGCTACACTACAAGTCAATTGGGTAAAAACTTAAATAGATATGACCATAAAACTCACATAGTTTAGAACTTACATTACTTTTCTATGCTTAAATATACATATAAGGTATTATCTAACTTAAAATGTGCAAGTTTGTGAATGATATGAGCAAAACCCCTCTGTAAAAACTTACACAACTTATTACTTACCCATGTCTGTTGTGCAGTGTGCACAATAATTAACAATACATATTTTCATGTATGATATCAGATTATGTCACACTATTAACTAATGTTTTCCACTATGTTGCTATACAAGGCCCTAATGATGCATAATGTTACCAAATTACTATGGATAGAAACCAAAAAGTTTAACTTTCATTGAAGATTTCTTCACTGCAGTTAATTAGAAAATATTTCTGTATCTTTCTTCTTTCTTGTAATGAAAGGTTTTAACACATATTCCAGGAATGACAGTCAAGTTTCCACCACTGTCCACCATTTTGGAGTTATGATAGAATATTTCAGGGTGACAAATATGAATAAAAACAGTCATCATATAGATATATAAAGGTTTGTTAGATTGTGCCCTGCTGGTTTGGAGTAATTGTTGTAAAAAATGTGGTTTTAGTGGACATATAGAATAACTGTCCCCCACGGTGGATGGCATGCATGATCTAATTTAAATATAAACCAGTTAATACAATTTCAGCGTAGGTCGGGATCACTTTCAGTGCATATATTTTGTATTTTCTAATGCCAGAATGGATTCAGCAGTACACTGAGTCTTTTATTCACCCGGACAAACTGCAACAAACCGTCGACTCTTTTATGGAAAACTACGACAAGCATAAAGAAGAGGTGAGAATTCTGCAGCTTTTCCTCCAACATCATACCCCCTCATTAAGTGACTTTAACCTGCGTTTGCTTCCCATCACAGGAGGCAGAGCGTCAGAAGAAGGAGGCCGAGCAGCAGAAAGAAGAAGAGGAGGGCTGGGTGAAAGTCACTAGAGGGAACAAGGGCACCAAGGCCCGTCCTCACAGTGAGGCAGCCAACCAGAGGACTCTACGGAAGGAGATGAGGAAGAAAAAGAGGAAGGAGCTCATGAACTTCTACACCTGGCAGCACAGAAACACACAAAAAGAACGTAAGTTACTGATATTCTAAGATTACTAAACCTATGGAAACACATTAACTTGGAATTCAGCTTGTGAGCACAATATCTTTGTGGTTAATTGTGTTTTTGTTTGTTTTTTCCAGATATTGCTGAACTAAGGAAGAAGTTTGAGGAGGATAAACAGAGAATAGCTCTGCTGAGGGCACAGAGAAAGTTCAGACCTTATTGAGTCAACTAATCAATTTTTTTTGCTCATTTATGGCTTTTGTGTGTTTTTTGTTCCATCATAAACCTGAACATTTGTGTTAATAAAATATTCTGATTTACTTATTTTTATGATGTCATTCAATTAGCAGAACAACACAGGACATTAATGATTAATAAGTTTGTTAATGTTGTGATAGAAACTGACAGGAGGTGACAGAGTACATTACCCTTTAAAGGGCACTCATTGAAATACTTTGAAATTCAAAATTTCAACCCTAGAGTGTTATTGGAGGCAAGGCAGCTGTATTTGTATAGCACATTTCATACACGAGGGCAACTCAGTGTGCTTTACATTAAAAGCACTGGAAACATTCAGACAAGCATAAAAAGCACAATTGAAATGATAAATATAATAAAACAGAAAATAGGAAAATTAGAAATGTATTAATGTATCCTCATTTACGGGCACAAAAAATATTGTTTCCTTGTCTGAAAAAAAATCCAAAAATTCAGCAAAAAAATTCCCCAAATTTCTGAAAATTCCCATAATTGCTGAAAAGTTTCCCTTAAAAGTTTTATTCTTAAAAAAAGGCCCCCAAATTTGGCAAGAAAATTCTTGTAAATGTTTTCAAAAAATGAGTAAAAATCTTCCAAAAAAATCCTAAAAATATCTAAAGTGATTACATATATATCAGTAAACTTCTAATAATTTCTTTAAGAAAATTCACATAAAAAAATTGACCAAAATCCAGCGAAATTCGCTGGATTTTGGTTGATTTTCTATGTGAATGTTCTTGAACATTTTAACATTTCTTTTTTTCCCCACCAAAAATGTTCCAAGATTTCCCAAAAATCTTGAAAATGTGGAAATCATAAGTTTCACTATAAAAATCTATATATTTTTCCACATTTTCAAACTAAAAACAATTTAAAATAAGTTATAATAGGAAAGCAGTGGGAAACAGAAAAGTCTTGAGCTGTGATATAAAAGAAGTGAGAGTTGGAGCAGACCTACAGCTTTCAGAGAGTTTGTTCCAGATATGTGGAGCATAATGAGTAAACGCTGCTTCACCATGTTTAGTTCTAACTCTTGGGACTGAAAGCAGACCAGTACCTGAAGACCTCAGAGGTTGAGATGGTTCATAAAGTGACAGCAGATCAGCTATGTACCACAACCATTCAGTGCTTTATAAACCACCAGCAGGATTTTAGAATCTATTCTCTGGCAGACAGGAAGCCAGTGTAGAGATCTAAGAACGGGAGTGATGTAATCTACTTTTTTCATCCTTGTTAGGACTCAAGCAACAGCATTCTATATGAGCTACAGTTGTCTGATGGACTTTTTAGGGAGTCCTGTAAAGACACCGATAAATGCATGGACCAGTTTTTCTAAATCTTGCTGAGACACTAGTCATTTAATCCGTGATATATTCTTCGGGTGATAGCAGACGAATTTTGTGATTGTCTTAATGTGACTGCTGAAACTGAGGTCTGAGTCGATGACTACACCAAGGTCTCTGGCTTGGTTTGTACATGTCATTGTAACAGATTGAAGCTGAGCAGTAACCTTTATCTTTTCTTTCTTGGCTCCAAAAACAAGTATTTCAGTTTTTTCTTTGTTTAACTGAAGAAAATTCTGGCACATCCACTGGAGGACATAAGACTTTTTTTTACTTTTGTGGCATTTTTCAAAATGTTTAGTTTTCATGTTGAAATTCAAGGTCATTGAAGTTACCGCATACGGTTCCTTGCCCGTTAGTGGTAAAAAAAAAAAAACATTCCAAGAAATGTATATTTCATCACTTAGCACAACTACTCAACCGTAAAATGTGTGAGTTTTGTCAACTAACCATGATTAGTTCTGACGTTTCGACCGCAAATATGGAAGAGGACCGAGCCGCATCCATCTTTTTCCAACTTTGGAGAAAAGAGAAAGTTTGATACTTTCCAGGCCTCTGCTGATTGGTCAAATATCACAATGCAGTGTGCTGTAACATAGAGTGATCTTCGCTGATTGGCTGGGTGAAAACCACGCTTCTCGACCTCACAGAGGCGGGAGAAACACCATATTTACTGTGTGTGGAAGTTACCAGACATGATCACTTGCCTGTAAGGGGTTAAGTAGAACATTTTCATAAAATGACAATTTAAGAAATGTCAAACTAGCTATAATTTTAAGATTCATTACACAATCTCAATTAACAGTACAAAACACTATTTCAATGCATAATAAAGTGATTTATTGAGTCTGTTCAGTGTTAACTTCAACACATGCTTGCTGTGGTTCTGTCTTCTGACACCTTCTGATGCTTGTGCATATAATGAAGAGCAGCATCATAAACAGGGTGCCAACGCCACAGAGAATATACACCGTCACCTGAAACACTGGGGGAGAAGGAGAACATTTCTAATCCAATATTTCCTTTGCTCATTCACATTTTAACTGTAATTTGTGCTTAGCGTGATTTACTTGTTTTGTGTTTCATGCACGGATCGTCCCCTGGTTCAGTGTTATTCTGTACCAGCACCAGCGGCCCTAAAGAGACCAGCTGAAGCCTCTGGGACTCAGATAGGGCCTCTCTTCTCCGTCTCACACCCTCAGATGCTGAGGAAGGAGAGGCAACAGATAATAAAAAAAAGAAAAAACAGCACAGGATAGAATGTGAAACCTCCTGTGGTATACTCACTGATTATGGTGCAACGCTGTGCACATTCAACATCATTGGTGCAGATTTCCACCCAACAGTAGAAGTACATCTGAGTGAAAGATTACAAACAGCCGTGTCTGTAGAAATGCTCCTGTGGTAGTGAAATATGCGAATATGATAGTCTTACTTCTTCCACACTTGGATTGCCTGTACGGGGGTCCAGGAAAGCAAAGGTCTTGACATCAAACCTCCTGGCTTGGGAGTGGGACGTGGTCCTCCCCTGGTCGTCCACAGGGACAGAACTTCTCATGTTGTCCACAGGGTTGGGACATCTGTTGGATCAATATGCAATTGAGGGACTTTTGAAGTCCATGGGATGTATCTTGCATACATTTTTATTAAAAGTAAAAAAAAAATAATGTTTTTATGTTCATTGTGATCATGTCTTTACAAATTCCATAATTATTTATTATGCAAACAGTCACCTAATAAAAAAATGACTGGATATCACTAAAATATCAACTAAATAACCATCTGAATTTAATAACAACCACCTTCTAATTAGCTAAACAAAAATAATATGAGTTTATTCAAAAATTGTTTTGATTGTGTTCTTTTCACTAAGTTGAGATAATCATGACAGATATTTCCTTTTTTGGCAACATATCAAATTCTATATGGAAAATAACAAATTGTATCTGTGTCCAAGAAGTTCCCCATTACAAAAACACCTCTCAAGGAAATGTGTTAATTCCAGATCACATGACCTGCTCCACATGATGTCATTTCCTCCTGAAGAAAAGACTGGCAAGACTCCAAGGCTTTCTGAGTTATTTAATATAAAGTAGTGTGTGAGTCAAGTGTGGATTTATGGCATGTCAACAGGTTTACTGCAATATCTTTATAAATAACTTTCAATTTTACTCAATTGGACATATAATATTAAGAAGAATCCTTTGGTAAAAATGGCATGTGGTGTTTGGTTATATTCGGCCATGTTGATTTTAGGCCTGAAAACAGCAAAAATGTCAACTATGATACCAAACAGTCCCGCAATTATACATTGCCCCGAGTAATGATGTGGGAAAAACTGCTACTCAGGAACATTTAGACATCTTTTTCATGTTAGATCTGTAATTGTCTGCCACCTTACCCATCATAGAGAAGTGTCCACACGGAGTGTCTAGACACAGGATAGGCGAAGCAGTCTCGTATACGCAGGGAAAGCGTAGGATCTGGGGACGGCTGCACGATGAAAATTTCCACATTTACGGGTTTACGCAAGGGCAGGGTCAGTGGAAGCTGGTTTTCAGGAACAAAGGATGTAAAAGATGCATCTAGAGGAACGAATACTCAAATCAGACACATAACTTACAAGCAAAGCCCACACTTGAGTGATGATAGACTTTAGTGTCAGTAATCTCCATTTTAATACCTCTGGCTATTCGCATCTGCACTCTGATGGTTCCCAGTGCAACAACAGGTGGTGGATTGGTCACTGCAAACAAGGAAAGCAAGTCTTTCGCGCGCTTTAGATCAGATGCGTCGTATTCACACTCCACCTGCAGACTAAAAGACCAGGATTTACCAATACATTTGACACTAGATGTACACAGCATACGACAAAAGTGAGTAAACCCCTGTGCAACATCACTTAAATGTCAAATAATTTTACATTACAATACCTTCCAGGGACTGCATTATTTGTAAGTTGAACAATAGGGTATCTGCTCTTATGTAAAATTAAAAACTAACAATGTCGATTTACAATATTAAAAATACAGCCTCCACAGTAATAACTCAATGTAACTCAATGATTTTTATTTTTGCAGTACGTCTAAATGAGAGACTCAGTTCTCCTCATCATGGAGAATAGCACATTTCTGTAGTGATATTCTGACATTTTTCAGAGTTTTTTTTTTCCAACTATTCTTTGCTGGAGGGGTTGTGTTGCTCTACTTTTCCAAAAGGTGTTCTGTTGGATTCAAGTCAGGCAACACACTTGTCTAGGTCATGGTTTTCCCTATTTTCTTTAGAAATCCTTGTGTGATTTTGGCAGTGCTTTGGATCGTTATCATGCTGGAATATTCCTTTTCTGCCAAGCTTCTGCAGACTGGGAGTCAGATAGCATCTCAGTATATCCACAAACATTCATGGCGCCATCTAATAAATGTCATCTCTCCAACAGCTTTTGCACTCATGCAGCTCCATATCACCACATTCCCATCTTTGTGCTTCACTGTCAGGACTATGCATTCACTGTGGTTCATTTAGCGGTGACACAATTTGAAATTATTTGACATTTAAGTGATATTGCACAGAGATGTACTCACCTCTGTTGTATACCGCACATTATGAGATAAAGCATTTAATTAAAAGGTGTCCATTCTTTAGGAGTCATTAGCTCCATAGCAGTGGACAGAAGATGTAAAAACGTACTGAAACGGAGAATGTTTGGCTGTTCTTTTGCTATGCAGTTCCCCTACTTCCACCTCATAGGTCACCATATCTCCATGTGCCTAAAAGTCAAGCAGAAAAGAAAGAATTCAGCTTCAAGCTACATGCAAGAAAAGAAAGTTTTTTTGATGTGACAATTCATGGTGGACCTTAGAAACAACATTTCATAGAGACAACTTGTAATGACACTGTATAGGGGTAAATATATAATTGTGGGACTTCTTGTATCATAGTTGACATTTTTGCTGTTTTCAGGCCTAAAATCAACATGGCCGCCTATAACCAAACACCACATGGCATTTTTAGACAAAGATTCTTCTAAATATTATATGTACAATTTAGTAAAATTGAAAGTTATTTATAAAGATATTGCAGTAAACCTGTTGACATGCCATAATTCCACACTTGACTCACACACTACTTTATATTAAATAACTCAGAAAGCCTTGGAGTCTGGCCAGTCTTTTCTTCAGGAGGAAATGACATCATGTGGAGCAGGTCATGTGATCTGGAATTAACACACTTCCTTGAGAGGTGTTTTTGTAATGGGGAACTTAACTGAAATTGATTTCTCGGACACAGATACAATTTGTTATTTTCCGTATAAAATTTGATATATTGCCAAAATAGAAATATCTGTCATGATTATCTCAACTTAATGAAAAGAACACAATCAAAACAATTCTTGAATAAGCTCATTTTATTATTAGAAGGTGGTTGTTATTAAATTGGGACGGTTATTTAGTTGGCATTTTAGTGATATCCAGTCATTTTTTTATTAACGAGTGATTGTTTGCATAATAAATAATGATGGAATTTGTAAAGACATGATCATAATGAACATAAAAAACATTAGTTTTTTTTGCTTTTATTTAAAATGTATGCAAGATATATCTCATGGACTTCAAGAGTCCCTCAATTATATATTGACCCATCAGATTTTTTTTTCTAAAATGCTGTTTTTTAGTTTGTATACCTGAGCAGAAAAATAATATGTATATGTACGGTGATACTTGTGTCAAATACTTTAGAATTACAGTTTTACCTTCATCTTTGCTCCACATTCCATGACTCCTATTCTGAAGACAGCAGTGTCTTGAGTTATGACGACGGGGAAACAATGAGGCTGATCCTTGATTATAAGGCTGCTGGGATCAATGGGTGGGTGTGTGTCTGTCGCCTTTACTGAGAACACAAAGTTTCCGTCCAGAGAGCAGGCTACACAGAGTGACAACACAGGAAAATTAAGCCTTTTTACACTTACGTACGCAGGCTGATCAGTGCGTCCTAAATCACTCATACAACACCGTGACGCACAGGACAAACACTAATCTTACCATTGAGTTTGTAATAGCAGTATAAATCAACAGCATCATAGCAGCATCCCAGTTTGTTGCAGGTATCGCTGGAAATGCCTCGGGGTCCGCAATTTACTCGTAGAGCTCTTTTGATGTCGCATTTTCCAAGGAACGCTGGAGAAAAATCATGTTTTCAGTGTCCTAAACTGGCACACTACCTTATGTATGTCAATGCAGAACCCTTTCTGCATTGTAATCCACAGATGATATCAATCAATGGCATCATTTGTGTGTAAAGAAAGAATTCTTAACTCTCATCCAGGCTCCACAGAATGAAAGTGATGAGAAAGGAGTGCTATAGTCATATACAGTAAGACATAAATGTGTCATTGAGTTGGTTCTGCTAAGTCACATACATGTTGAGGTTGGATGGGTTTTCTCATTGCGCCTCTTTATCAGGGAACAGCTGATATTCACCCTGATCCACCGATCCTCTCCTGTCAGCTGGACCTGCAGGGGGATGACCACTTTGCTGCCCTGAGGATCACAATATGAATGTCAGAAAAGTCATACATGCTACTTTTGCATTTGCTTGCATCTCTTACATGCCTGAATTTACTTTTACAGACAGATCAAAAAGGGGGCAAAGTTTCTAATTTCATTGTTTGACATATTTTACTTCCATTTTCAAAAAGTTTCCACCATTTTAGACTGTGTGAATAATATCAATAGTACTTTTGTGGCACTTTGTGCCAATGCATATGGCTATTTTATCCCATCTACAAGTACCAAGTGCAATCCAAATCATAATTTAACTACAGTTAGGCCGGAAATAATCACACCCTGGTTGATTTATAGTGAACTTCTCTTTGACCAATAGGTTTCTTCTGGCTGGTAATGACACAAACAAATGAAAAAAAAAAAACAGTGTTAGAGACGTTAATGACACATTACTTCTACTTTTTGTCTATCATTTTCTTAAAATGGCTTGTCCAAATGATTATCAGCCCTTGACATTGATGCAAATTTTAAGAAAATACAGCTTATATAGCATTCCAGATGCTCTTTGTATTTTCCACCACGCTCTATATCATTCTGAAACTCAATAAAAATGAGAATAGCTGATGCAATTGTTCTCTAACCAGTTACTACCTGATCGCAAGTCATGGCTCAAACCAAACTGTTTAGTGAGCTATTAGACTTCATGACGAAGAGATTTATGCATTGTAGCTGCTCACAAGAGAGAGAAAGGTTATAAAGTCATGTCCAAGTTCAAGCCTCAGTGGTCACAGTGCAGAGCATTAGCAAAAATTACAGAGCCACACTGTTAAAAAACTCAAAGAACTGATAGGAAGCTAAAAGTGATGGTAATGCAAGTGGCCAAAAACAATCCAAGGATCACCACCAAGATCATCCTGATGAAACAACTCTGGACCAAAATCTCAATCAGACTCTCCAACCGACACTGAACAAGACTGTTTCCATGGACACAAACCAAGGAGGACTCAGACACAAAAGCTCAAGCATCAGTCCTATGGTTGGACTAGATGAGAATGTAGTTTTTTGGAACCAAGAACGTGGCTTTGTTTCATTAAGAAAAGGAAAATTATTCGTCATCTACATGGTGACACAAGTCGGTGTGAATGTGATGTTTTGGGGATGTTTTACAGCCGACAGACCGGACACCTTCTAAGTACATCATGAGAAAAGACAACAACATTAAGTGGTGGAGAAAAGCTTCAAACCATCTTCAAAAAACCTGCTTGGACAGCACTGGACATTCCAACAAGACGGTGATGTGAAACATACAGTCAAAGCTTTGAACAAATGATCAAAAAGAAACAATACGAACATGTTGGAGCTCCCAGCCAGAGTCCAGATCTGAATTCAATGAGAAGCTATGGAGGCACTAAAGACCAGGGTGATGACAGGAATACTTCAACCTCAAAGATTTGGAGATCATCACAAAAGAGGAATGAAACAAAAGAAGAATTGTTAGTAATTACAAGAATTGTTTGATGCGGTGAGAAGAAAGTCTTGAACACTGATTACTGATGATAATCTTGGACATGGTATTTGCAGTAAAAAAAAAAAAAGCATCATGAAAGTATCTAATAAAAAGTCTCTCAAAGTCTAAATCGAAATTTGCCAGGGGTATGAATAAATTTGAGCTTTGATCATTTTCATTTTAACTCTTCAGGTGCTTGCTGTTTGAGTCTTGTCTTTTCACTGTGAAGCCTGCGAATCACACAAATACATGACATTACCTCAACTCTGGCATAGCAGCTGTCATATCTGCTGAAAAACGTCAGGCTGTGGTTCTTCTCTCTGGCCATCCTCACCCCACAGGAGCCCTCGGTCTGCAGCACCGGGACTACAGCCCCGGTGAGGGCTACACGCAGCAAAGAACACGCAAACACACATTCACTAAAACGCCTCGGTAATCACCGAAGTTCTTAGCAGCCGTCTGCATCCAAAGCGATCTTACTTTGTACTCGAACACTGTCTGTGACCATCGGACCGAACACAGCTGTGATTCCCCGGGCGGAGCAGGTGACCGTCGGTAAACCGAGCTGAGGTCTCTGCTCAGGTGGTTTCTTCCTCTGGACGCCGGAGACGCAGCAGCAGCGCTGAGCCAGGAGGGTAAAAATCAAATAAAGTTTTGCAGAATGATAATTCATCTTCTTATAGTTTGTGTACTTTGGCTTTGGACAGCAGAAATACCCAGGTATCTCTACGATGAGCCACGTGACACCCGTTAATTAGCGCTAATTAGTCTGAAGCCTGCTGCGTCCTGAAGCAGAACAACAGCAGAGCTGCTCTGCATGGACAGTGAAGGACGCAGATATTCATCCTCAGGGCGACTTTTCATTTAGAAGGATGTTTTTATTTGACCAATAGGTTTCTTCTGATTGGAAATGATATAAAAAGGTGACAAAAGACAATAAGACAGATTTTAATGATATATGTGAGTTATTTCTATGTTATTTTCATGACTATTTACATTGTAGATTCTCACTGAAAGCATCAGGTATATGAATACACATGTATGGAATTATGTAGTAAACAAAAAAGTCTGAAATTAGTCAAAGCATGTTTTATATTTTAGATTCTTCAAAATAGCCATCCTTTGCTTTCATTGCTGCTTTGTACACTCTTGGTATTCTCTAGATGAGCTTCATGAGGTAGTTACCTGAAATGGTTTTCCAACAGTCTTGAAGGAGTTAGGCCCTTTTGTCTGCAGTCCATCTCATCCCAAACCATCTATGTTGGGTTTAGGTCAGGTGACTGTGAAGGCCAGGTCATCTGACCTATGCAGCACTCCATCAGTCTCCTTCTTGGTCCTTCCACAGCCTGGAGGTGTGTTTGGGGTCATTGTCCTGTTAGAAATTAAATGATGGTCCAACTAAACGCAAACCAGATGGGATGTCATGTCGCTGCAGGATGCTGTGGTAGCCATGCTGGTTCAGTGTGCCTTCAGTTTTGAATAAATCCCCAACAGTGTCTCCAGCAAAGCACCCCCACTCCATCACACCTCCTTCAACTGTTCAAAAGTTTGGGGTCACTTAGAAGTGTCCTTATTTTTGAAAGAAAGATGTTTTTTTCAATGAAGATAACATTACATCAATCATAAATACAGTCTAGACATTGTTAATGTGGTAAATGATTATTCTAGCTGGAAACAGCTGATTTTTAATGGAATATCTCCATAGAGGTACAGAGGAACATTTCCAGCAACCATCACTCCTGTGTTCTAATGCTACATTGTGTTAGCTAATCATGTTGAAAGGCTAATTGATGATTAGAAAACCCTTGTGCAATTGTCTTAGCACATGAATAAAAGAGTGAGTTTTCATGGAAATATGAAATATTACTTGGTGACCCCAAACTTTTCAACGGTGTATATATATATATATATATATATATATATATATATATATATATATATATATATATATATATATATATATGGGAGGGCTAGTAGGTGAGGTGGTTAATTGTCCAGAGTATGAAATAAGTGGAATGAGGTTCTTCTCCCCTCCTTAATATCCTGTGTCACTTAACCTGACAGCAGCTGAAAAACAGCTGTTGTGGAAGTGCATCTTGTGAGTGCTGACGCTCACAGACCTGCGGTATTTCAAGTTGTAGCCTGAGTCCAGCCACTTTAACATGTGAGTGGCCACAATTTCCAACTCTCTCAGGGACCACACAGCAGCTCACTAAACTCCTTGGTTTTTGTCATGACTTGCAACTGACCAGAGAACTTCTGCATCAGATGTTCTCAACTTATAGTGTATTAGAATGTTCTATGATAAGAATAACCAGAGCCATTTGGAATTCTATAACAGCTTGCAATTTGGTCCAAGAAATTTGGTATTTCAAGAGTTGTATTTTAGGAAATGGAATTATTAGTAAAAATGCAACCAAAAAGAAAAAGTAGCCATAGGCAGTAACCTCTCTAGCGAGATGTCTTACCATCTTTTGCCACTTGTTGATGTCACGTCCAGCTAGAAAAAAAAAAAGGTGATCAAATAAAAATTTGGATTATGAATATATTTAGTTTTATCTGTCGTATGTGTTTATTTTCGTTAATGTAATGAAGGTCACAGGCTTGCTCAGCAGTATCCACCTGTGCACCCTGGGAAATGCAAAGCTGATTGAAAAAGTAGGACACAATAAGCTGGTATTTAATTGAAGGGTCAATGCTTAAATTATAAATATCATGCTGAGTGCATGCATGGCCCACTGTGTCCTCGGGGACCCATTAAATAGAATCATTGCATAACTCAAAGGCCTTGCCAACCTCAACCTCTCGCCCTCTCCCTATGGCAATACTTGTACCCAGTTATTACATAAGCTAGCTTAGACCTTTATTCACTGTCTTCACAACCTCTATTCATCCTTTCTGGGTTTCTTGTGAGTTTCCATTTTTGCTGCTCCATTGCATGTATGTTTACTATGACAATTCCAGGAGTTATGTTTGCTTGAAACGAATATTGGGAGCAGTTTTTATCAGCTGGATGCAGGGAGAGGTTAAATTAAAGTTTGAATTTGGAATGAGAAGGCTGAGATCAAATGAGGATTAGTCAGGAGATATTACAAAATTTTGCATCTCTTTGATGTACCCTTAAATTTGAAACCTAACTGAGAGCAAGTGTGGAGCCGAGGGGTGACCCAGGGTGGCCACCCCACATAGCCAACCGTGAAGGCCTTTAGAGCAGTGGTTCCCAACCTGTTTGGCTTGGAGCCCCCCCTATAAGCTGCACCCCAGCCCCAGCGCCCCCCCAGCAGTGTGTGTGTGCTTCTGTGTGGGTTTAAAATTTCAATTTTAAAAAAAATTGAGACGCGGAGGGCACCTGCTTGATACTGAGGGCAAAGGGCAGGTACTCTAGCACCACCTGATGTCTATCTGTGCACGACACTGATTAAAAGCATAACTTTTGAAACAGTTTCAGACTTTTATTCAACTGAATATCACAAAGCTCATTATTCTGTTTATGAGCTCCCATTTATTTCTACATGACAGCAGGTTAAGAGTGAGTGACCTAAAAAAAAGTGATTATTCAGCCTCCAGTGATATGCTGGAAAAAGAAAGACTGAGAAGACACTGAGCCTCCCCAGCAATGTTCCCTGTAATTTTTCCTGAGTCTGAGCAAACACACAAACTCCCTGAGCGTCCCTTGGACCACTGTGAGCAACATCAGACGTGTGCACTGTGGTCACACCAGCATCACATCCATTCAAGTTACATGGTTCATTAAAAGAATCAAATTACAGCATTTACATTTCTGTTAAAACACTTTGTCAACAGGAGCCAGTTGAAGGCTGCAGTGATTTTAGTGACACTACAATGTATAAGAGTGAAGTTATTGAATATTTGTCTCTCTTTACTGTTGCAGCGGTTTTGCAAATTGCAGACGGACCCTGTTCACTCCATAGACACCAATGTTATTCCTGTAGCTTGAAAGACAGCTACTTTTGATAAAACTGGGCTTGTAGCACATTGTCTGCCTTGCAACAATGGGAAAGAGGCACCGTTTATGTTTTGAAAACCTATATCTAATGAGTTATTGATGCTGGAAGTCTGAATCTGTGAATATCTTTCCAACTTTACTGAACTTGGGGCCACT